>NC_033798.1:2657991-2672611 GCF_001876935.1 Asparagus officinalis | reverse complement strand
AGGGTACGTTTTATAATTTTTAAAACTTTGGTAGTATATTTTGAAAATTTTAAATTTTAAGTTTGACGTCTGTAATTTCATGCTTCATGTGTTGGGGGTGTATATATATATATATATATATAATTTTTGTAATTTTGAAATTTTGAGGGTACGTTTTATAATTTTTAAAACTTTGGTAGTATATTTTGAAAATTTTAAATTTTAAGTTTGACGTCTGTAATTTCATGCTTCATGTGTTGGGGGTGAGTTTTAAAATATTAGGATATTTCTTGCAACTCTAAAATTTTGAGAGTATGTTTCACAATTATTAAAACAGTGTTATTTTTTATTAAATTTAAAATTTTAGTTGTCTACTAATAATTTTTAAATTTGATGTGTACTGATTATAAGTTTTAAAAATTTAGGGATTTTGTGATTTTTGACTTTTGAGGAAACTTTTACAATTTTTATAATAGAGATTTTTTTTACAAATTTTAAACTTTTAAGTGCTTAATGATAATCTCTTGAATTCATGTATGTTATTTGCAAGTTTTGAAATTTTAAAATTATAGGGTTCTTTTTTGTACTTCAAAATTTTGAGATTGTAATTCAAAAATGGACATTATGGGCACCTAACTTAAATCTTAAAATTTAAAAAAATACTATCAAAGTTTCAAAAATTGCAAAACATAACCTCAAAAATTCAAAATCACAAAAAATAACTAAAATTTCAAAACCTGACAAAGAAAATAGTAGTTGTTTTTTTCTTTCCTTAAAATATATAAATTTAATTTTGAATGTAAGGTTTACTACCTCTTTTTAATGCCTAAAAGTAGTGTAATTTTATTAAAAAATATAAAGGTGGAGAAGGATTGATGTCGGCTCAATAAAAATAAAATAGAATGGATGAAAAACACTATTTTCTGAATATTTTATAGAACAGTTTATTTTTTGAGTCAATTAAGAATCTTTAAAAGGAAATTTCATGAACTTTTTTGGTAATTTTATATGTTTATGTAGATGCTTTCATCATGTAAAAGTATTCTAAAACTAGAATTAATCTTTAGCTTTTTTTTAATTCTATCAAGGATTAGGAACAAACTTTATATTCTCTTTTGTGTTGTTTCACCCCACTTTTAACCAATCATCTTATCTTTTAGCTTTAACAATTCAACTTCCTTTTGTAACAAGTGATTTTCACTTTTGCAATACTATATTTTCTCATGTCAAGCTTTGTTTCATGTCGGTCTAAATAACATGATAAGTCAAATTGGCTTCAAATTACATTTATTTGTTGTCAATTCAATTATCAACATGAAAATTTAAAATTGGGTTAGTTCATTTAAATGAACATCAAAAAAAAATTCACAATATTAAAGTTTAGAGATATAAATGAGCAAAAACCATTAAAGTGGAACCGAGAAATAAATATTAGTAAGGAAATAAATTAATAATACTTAATCATGAATTTTAACCACATGCATTATGCATGCATAAAACCTAGTATTGTAAATTTGCAACCAAATGAGAAAATTGCTTTATAATTTATTGAATAGCACATGACGAATCGCTCTTTGATTCGCGTTACAAGCGCATTTTATCATATTCGCATTGAAGGTCCAGGAATCAGATTAGGATCGTCTACCTTACCATTACCAAAGAAAATAGTGGAGGGACTAATACATAATTTAGTGAGTGATTATGATTTTACTTTAAGTGCAAGTTAGGAATGAATGCAATTCATGAGTATGATGAGTGTTGATTTAGAATAAATCATAAGTATTCATTAGCTAATCAATTATTATGATAAAAAGTAGTGGTTTTTCTAATTCTTTTTTAGTGGAGAGGATCCAAATTCCCAAGAATCATATTTTACTATAGCTGCTTGAGTATTTTTCATTATGATTTGCAGTATTGGACTCAAGTAGCTTGATCCTTAATGCGATGTATTAAAAGAGCTATTTGCTCTTCTGCTACGTGTCTATGTGAACTAAAAAGATAAAATGCTTCATAATTTAAAATCTAAAGTATATTGCGGCAAGCGATGCACGTCAAAAATTGTATAAATTAAAATGCCGACTACATTTGGTCATTTTTCCATAGCCATGTGCAATTGATCATATCTTCAAAATTGCATTTCTCAACAAATCCTCTATTTCTCTCATGTACAAAATATTCATCAACAAAGGAATAAACAAAATAAACACAATCTTTAAAATGAAGAGCTTATATGCTTATGCTCAAGGTTTTAAATGTCGACCGACATGTCCGACGTATCGGTCGACATGTCGGTTTGAGGGCTTGAGCAACACGACATGGACATTCACAACTCGTATGTTGGTTTTCAGGACCAAATCGAAAATATCGCGGCCATATCGGGCATATCGGTCGATTTTTCAAGGCTGAAAATCGGTCGATATGGTTTTTTTTTTTAGATCTGTTTTTTGTTATCAAGTTTGGATTTAGTGATAAAAACACAAACTCGTTTGACCCCTTCTCATGTTTAAGGGTTTCTTATGAAGCCGATAGAAAGAAAAGAGAAAATTTAGGACTATAGCGGACTTGAAAACCGATCACTCCTTTCGTGGACGACGACACCCTTCCCCACCTCCATCTAGGACCCCTGTCATCCATCTCCCGTTACGCCTCGAAATACGAACCCTAACCGAACCCCAAGGCAGTAGGGTATCCTATCGTCGGGATAAAGGGAAGAGAGTGTTCGGTGACTCATCCGAATGATCCCGAGCAGAAGAAGAAGTAGAAGAGTCTCGGCTTTGCCTCCCTGCGACATCTCGTCGTCAGCACTGTCTCCCTGCGACGTCAAAATCCACCCATCGCCGGCGCCGCCTCTAGAATTTATAGTATGCTTATATTGAATTTAGAAATACTTAGATTATATTTAGGACATGATATTATACATATGCATACCACCCGATATGGCAATCCGATATTTAGTCCATGTCCCCTGATATATCCCCGATTTTCGCTATCCGACATAGATTTTAGCCATCCGACATGAACCCGACATCCGATATTTAAAACACTACTTATGCTAAGTTCATTCAATTTTTTGTTGTTTTATGAAACAAGATTACACATCTTGTCCTCACCTTTTCATTCCAACTTGATTGTAATTTCTTATTGTTATGCTTTTTTTGCCCCTACTATAATATAGATTAGGAGTAGGGGTACTAAATCGTATCCATATTCGAAAAAATATCCATAACCATATTTGTTAGAATACGGATATGGTTACTCAAGTCTATAACTGATAGGATATGGTTCCGGATATGGTTTTGTAGCGAAATGTCTATATCTGTATCCGAAATATCCGAATACATACTAGTCATACTCTTACGATAGTTTCGATTCTTAGATTATGCATTTGTGGTTAATTTTGATGATCAAGATGTCTAATCTTAACTTTTCAGTTATAATGAACATATTAACGAACTCTTTTCTATCACATGAACTATGTTTTTCTCAATACTATCTAGTTTTCTCATATCCATTTGTATCCGCATGTATATCCTTAATCGTATCCGATTTTAGCGGATATAGATAAGAATTTTCCTTACCACGATAAATTTGTATCCGTATCCGTATCCGAGATGGGTAAGCGGATACGGATATTGTAAGCATCATATCCAAGCCATATCTAGACCGAATGCACCCCTAATTAGGAGGTTACACAGAAGTTAAAAGTTAAATCTATCACTACTAGGATCTTAGCGTATATGATGTATTCATAGCATAAAATAGCTGATTTGTTAAGTTCTTATTGGATATTTCATTGATTTTTCCAAGTGACGGGGCATATCACTTAATTTCTTTAAGTGTGAGGGTATTTCCACAATTTCTTCCAAGTATAAAAGGGTAGTTTTGGAATTTGCTTTTCTCCATTATAACATAATCCAGGAGGTTATAGAGAAGCTAAGGTATATTTATAACTATTAAAATCTTAGTGCACGCAATACGTACATACCATGAACTAGGTAATTTGTTACGTTTTTATTTGATATTTATAACTTTCAAGGATATTTCAATTGATTTTTCTAAGTGTGAGAATATTTCGATAAGGCTTCCCAAGCGAAAGAGTATTTTCTTGTTTTTTTCCAAGTGAAAGGGCATTTCACTTACTTTCTTCAAGTGTGAGGGTATTTCCATAGTTTCTTCCAAGTATAAGCAGCATTTTTAGAATTTAAAAATGTAATCTACAAATAAAAAGAGGTGGATAAAAGTTAAGGGTGATCATTTTTAAGTGGGGACCATTTAAATGAGTTGATAAGAATGAATCACCTTATTACTGAACTGTAGGCATTAAAAAATGCCAAGTTCCAAAATATAAGGATGAGGAAAATGAACTTCGACTCAATTAGAGACGAGGCTTGTCGTTTACTGAAGATCAACCTCGAAAACGAGAGTCACCACGCAGCGAAACTCAACATCAAAAGATAAAATTCATTATTGAATGGAACCAATCTTGAGACTTGAATCTCGTCATTGGATACGAGGTTCGAGGTTCACTAGTGGATACGGGGTTCGGAGCTCGTCATTGGACACGAGGTTCGAAGCTCATTACCAGGCGTAGAGCTCATTAGTGAAGATGAGACTCGTCAAAAGGGAACTTACAAGACTTGCTACGTAGTTGGATTCAACTGTCGAAGACGAAGTTCGTTAGTGAAAACGAGGATCATCAGACAAAGTCAGTAAAGACAAGATTCGTCAGAAGAAGCTGGTTTACTGCAAAGTTCGCATGGTAAGACGAACTTCGCTGCGTATCGAGACTCGTCTTACTTGACGAACCACGTTTCAATTAAAGACGAGGTTCGTCATCCACATGAGATCTAGCTGTAACGGCTCTAAAGACTTAGTCAGCCACGTGGGCTAATTTTCGGGAGCACGTTACGGCGTGTGCTGATTTGAAGAAGGCAGTTACGTTCCTCTACCCGCGATTATAGCACGTCAGTTACGTGCTTAAACCCTATAAATAGCCATGGATGGCTACAGAGAAAAGGGTTGGAGATTTTAAACTTGAACTTCAAGAAGCATTAGAGATAAGAGTTTTCTTCGCACGGATCCGGAGTTCGAACCTCGATTCTAGAAGGTCAACGAATGTGAGAAGCTTTAGGGCTTGTTTGGATTGAGGGGAATAAGGAAGAAGGAAAGTTAGGGGAACCATTCACCTTGTTTGAAAACACTTGGAGGTGAAGTTATTCATCCTAGTTCCTCTTAGGGCTTGTTTGGATTGAGGGGAATGAGGGTGAAGAGAAGGTAGGGGAACCATTCACCTCCATTCACCTTGTTTGGAAACACTTAGGAGGTGAAGTTAATTCACCCTAGTTCCCCTTGGTTCACCCCCTAATAGTATAAAATTTATTACCCCCCAAATTGGGGTGTAACCAAGGGAAAGGGAACTCTCTTCCCTTCCCTTCCCTTCTCTCAGTTTCCCTTAACTTCCCTTCACCCCCTACAAATCCAAACAGGCCCTTAGTTCACCGCTTAATAGTATAAAATTTGTTACCCCCAAATTGGGGTGTAACCAAGGGGAAAGAAACTCCCTTCCATTCCCTTCTCTTTTCTCACCTAGCTTCCCTTAACTTCCCTTAACCCCATTGAAATCCAAACACGTCCTTAGTGATCTTGGTTTGATAGTCAACGGGAGGCAATCTCGACTCAAGTATTGAGGAAAACATCTTTTCGCTACCAGGAACCTACGTTAAACAAAGAGAAGCTGGATTAATCTTCTCTTCATCTGTAATCGAGAGTGTGAGTGATTGGGTTTCGTACCAAGCGATCGAACCCATTTCTTAAAACTACAAAATCAATCCCAACATAATTTTCCGACCCTACATGAACACCGACTTTATACTCGGTACGAAGCATACCCATCTCTACCGAGCACCAAATCTGTGCTTGTACTAAGCATACTCATCCCCCGCCCAACCCTATGTCTATATTTTAAAAGAATTCTAAATTTTGAATATGTGAGCCACACTTTCGAAAATCCAAAAATGCCCCTACACATACAATGTTTTTAACGTGAAGAGTAAACAAAAAATTAAACAAATAACTTGATAAAGTATAATTCCCATTTTCTCTCATCTTCCAAATTTCACAACTCCTTTAACAACCTTCAGTTGGATTTCCCCCACGTTGTGTCATGTAAGCATTTCATGCATTGGCATAATAGTTTTCTTTAGAAGATGTGTAATTCGCACTAGAGAAAACCATCTTAACCTCTTCTTTTAAATCTTCCCATGAAAAAATAATGGTCAATAGTTGGACGGAAAGGGTAACCACACCTATAAATTAGTGGATACATATGGGAAAAAGCCATAAAGATTATCATATGACACATTCACCTGCGTACAAATGCGTTTCCAGAAGTCATATTCATAAAACCGGCGCACTAGTCTTATTAATTAGGTTTGTGATGGAATATCACACTCAAATGGTCTCAAAATCGAAACTTTTTCCCCATGAAAAGAATATAGAGAGAAAATGATAAATCAAACCTCAAACTTCTCCAATTTGTCGGTTAAAGTCGAGAATTTTTGGGATTAGGGATGGGCTTTATGAAGGTTAGGGTTTCTTAATTTTGTCATTAGATCTTGGGATCGTGATGTTAGATCAATGGAGGAAATGGTGACGCGTGTTATGTGGGCGCGAGTCAACCTACTTACTTTGAATATTAGGGTTTGATTCTCAAACTTAGACTTAAATATATATTAATACTGAATAATTTATACTAGTGCCTTGAGTTATTTATTTGTATAAATCAGAATTTTCAATAAATTAACAAAATTAGAAAAATGTGAATTTAGAAAAAAGTGAATTATACAAATTTTACCATACAAGCATACAGAATTATATCAGAAATCAATAACAAGGTAGTTTATCCCATCAGACCTTAAAAAGTGAATAAAACAACTAAAGAAAGCATAAGGTAAATAGAACAAATTTTACCATATTTTCTGATCTATGGAAAATCGACACTATGGAAAATCAATACCATCGTACTCTTTAAAACGTAACACAACCATATGCCTCCCATTAAAAATAAACATTATAAAAGACAAAAATTTATGGTAAATTAACCAAACATATAAACAAATAAAGCCCAAATAAACAGAACAAAACAGATAGATATGAACCGTTCACAACCATAAAGCCCTATTAATCTTCTAAAATTCCCAATTATTTCATAGCAGAATCATACAGATCGCTAACAATTCGATTTTAATTTATACATCGTGAACTCCATCAACAGATGAAAAAAGAACAGATTTTTTTGTGCATAAATACTTGAACTTTCTATTAAAATACCCAAAAAATCAAATAATAGACATGACCAGATCTAGAAACAACGATAATATAGAAAATTGAAGTATCAGCCAAATCCAAATCGCATGCCATCATCCCCACAACAATCAAACATCAAAGGAACAGAAACCTAACCTAATGAACAAAAAAAATCGAAAAATAGAGCTAGAAGAAAACTCACAATCAATAAATTAGTTGAATTTGAACAGGAAGCAAGAATCCGAACCCTTCTTCTCCTCGGCGGATCACAGAGCGAAACAGAGAAGAAGAATCGGGTGGAGAGAACTGCTACAAGGACCAGATGGAAACCCTAGATCGATCGATGGATTTGGGGGCCAAACAAAAATTTTAGGGTTAGAACAGCATACACGGGGTTTGATGACGGCGGCGCTCCTATCTTTGCTATTTATCGACGGCTCTCTCTCGACCACGCTGTTTGGGAATCTAGGTCTTTCTCTAGGGTTATTTTAACTATTAGTCCCTCAGATATTCAATAGTTATAATGAGTCCCTGAAATCTTTTAAGTTGCTTGTAAGTCCCTCAAATCTTAAGGGCCTTGAAATTTGTTCCCTTAATGACGAAAATACCCATTACCTTATGGTCTTCCGAGGCACTTCTATGCTCAGAAAATCATTGGCTTAGGGGTAGTTTCGTTATGGAGTGCCAAATTGCAAGATCTCTTAAAATTTGTCATACTTTATGAACAATTCGAATATTTGAGGGGCTAATAGTGTTATAGAATATATGAGGTACTAATAACAAAATTTCTTTTTAAAATTTTAGGTTATTTTTGCCCTCTCGTCTTTTCGCTATTCTGGAGCTCTTATCTTCTCTTGAGGAATCTAATAGAGTAAAATTTTACTTATTAACCTAGTAGTTTTCTGCACGACGCACAACCTTATTTTTTTATATTTGTTTATTGTTTTTCTATTCTTTAATTTTTCTTCGATAACAAATTATTTGATAGAATTTTTTGCATGTTTTTTTTATTATAGATTTTTTCTTCGAGAAACTTTTACTTTTGAACCTTACAAAATTACAACATAGGACATGTATATGGTAATAGGAACTTTTGTTCTATTTAAGATTTAATCTTTCTGTTTGCTCTAATTTATTGTTTAGAAAGCATGCTTTTCCCAAAAAAAAGGTGCATAAAACATTGTTTTTCTTTTTAAGGTAGAATGGTATAATGCACGTGCTTTGCACGTGAACATGCGTGTTTTAAGTTTTGAATTTCTTATTGAATGGTAAAACTATGTGCTAATAAATAAAATCATATAATAAGATTGCTTAAAAATAAATGTATGAATTAATCATTATTGTGTAGTTATTGTAATTGAATATTTTTCTTATGATGATCGCCTATTGTTAACCTTTTTTCAAATAAGTTCCCAAATCTAAAATTATTCTTAAATAAAACTACCAATCCTATAAGTTTTCTTAAATATACACCTCTAACTTGAAAGTTATTTATTTAGCTCTAAATTAATTAAGTTGTATTAATCTTGCTAGCTTTTTCATGATGTTCCCTAAATAATTACAGTAAGGTATATATCTTCATAAAATTTTCATAGTGAATGACCAACTACAATCATCCTAATTTAAGCATAAATAATTATTATTTTAGCTGATAATTTGATATGCTTAACTATGGAATAAATCTCTAGGGAAAAAATAGGAATTGAGATTGTATTATGCTATAGGTAAATAAATAAATGTTATTAGAACTCCTCTTTATATGAATATTAAAAGTAATAATTTAAATCATTAAGCACCAAATATTAGGTCATGTGAGAAAGTAAAATAGTCTATGATCTATATACGTATATAGTCAATCAATCAAACGTATTAAAATTATGATGATCACAATCAAAATTATATGATACGTTCACATTAAATATAAATTGTAAAAATATACATTAAAATCAAAATTCTTTTAAACGTTATATAGGTTGTCTGAAATTTTCTGCATATATAAACTATACTGCCTAGGAATAGTGATATACACACTTAACTATGGTCTAATAATATTAAGAACTACTTTTTCTTTAATATTATCATTAATTGATGTATATGTGCATTACACATAAAACACAATGAAAATCTAGAAAAATACAAAATAAACACCCTAAAAAGTTTTACAAGTGTAAAAAAATACCCTAAATTTTTTAATTTAAAAATATACAAAACTATTAAAAGTTACATTGAAATCAAGGAATTACAAAAAAAATCATTAAAAATTTTCAAACTTTGGAGGGGTAATTTGCAATGTACTAAAATTTAATGGTATTTTTTGTAAATTTCAAATTTAATATATTTTCAATTAGTTATGTTCTTTTTAAAAAGTTATGAGTAATATTTACCATGAAAAGTTTTTCCTAAACCTATATATTTTACAAGGTGTATAATAATTTTTGCAAAATTGTTTTTTTCTAAGGGTTGTTAGTAATTTTGATTATTCATTTTAGTGTCTGTAGGTTAGAAATTCTCATGGTTTTTTTTTTTGTAAATTATGAAATTTAAGGATTTTTTACAATTTTTTTAAACTTATAGCCATTTTCTACAGATTGTAATTTGTTTATAGACTATTTATAATCCTTATGCTTTCAATTTACTAATAAATTTAAAATTTTAGGGTGTTTTTTGTAAATTTTGATGTTTAAATGTTTGTTTATAATTTTCAAAACTTTAAGGGTTTATTCTATAAATTATAAATTATGTTGGAGATATTTATAATATTATATATTTTTAATGTATTATTAGGTCATAAATTATCAGGATTTTTATAAATTTTATAAACTTGAGGGTTTTATTTTGTAATTTGTAAAAAGTTTAGAGTGTGTATTAAAATTTTTATAATTTTTTAGGGGTTGTTTGTGTTATTTGTAGGTTTTTAGTATGTTTATAGGTTTGAAAATTTCAAGATATTTTTTATAAATTTTAATTTTTTTTTGGGTGTTTTTGTATTTTTTGGAACTTACAATATATTTTTTTCAAAGTTAAAAAACTTTTAGTTTCTGGTTAGCATATATTTTTCAGATTTCTCACTGAATTGAGATAAGTAAAGTTTGTAATTTCTAAGATGCTTTAATAAAATTTTGAATTTTTAGGGACGTTTTTGCAATTTAAAATCTTGGAGAAATTTTTTTACAAAGTCTAAAACTTTTAGGTGCTGGCTAGCATATATTTTTTATATTTCTCTATGAACTGAAATAAGTAAAGGATTATTATATGAAACGTATTTATTTTATCCAATACCATATTAAGTCTCGTTATGAATAGAATAAATCATTTGATTATCAATTCAAAGAAGATAGGACAATTAGAATAGATTAGGATAACAGTGTAATACTAAAAAAACTAAGGATAATATTGACCATATAAAGATTTTTCTCAACCCGTACTTTTAAAGGGAGTACGATTTTAAAAAAAACAATGATTCTTGGTAATTGAAAATAAGTCACTTCAATATCTACATAAGATTAAATTTGCAAACAAACGAAGATAACTGTGAATGATAATATCCCTTAACTGATTTTGGATTTGATCTTTTTAAGTATAACTAGATCACAAGCAGGCGCATTATGCATGTGAAAAAAATTTGAAATTAATTCCATATTGATGATGACATTTTTTTTGTGTGCAACTCAAATGAAATTACTGCTTAAAATTTTATACGTTTGTTCATGCATGAAAATTAATTCAATCAAAAGAATAAATTTTTATTTAACAGGTACGATTGAAATATGTATATATATTAGGGTGAATAGTGAGGAGATCTAAGTCTGTGACTATCTCATAATTCATCTTGAATCATTTATCATTAGAGTCATATTTTATGGGCACAATCCTTCTTAAAATTCAGTTCTGATTCGTTTTTTTTTTTGTACCTTGATTTGATTAATTAAACTTTATATAATTATCTAGACTTTTGTTTATAGAAAAAAATATTTATCTATATTAATAAAAAACATTGATTAAAATGATCTAGAGATAAGAAATGAATATTCAATTGTATAGATTTTCATTTAGGTTTATGATAAAATAGATGAAATATCCTAGAAATAATAAAGGGACGAAATCTCTTTTACTAAATTACCGTTTTACCATTTCAACCACGGCTTAAAAGAGGGCATGTCCACCACTCATCTGTTTTTTGGATTGCCCTCACTTGGATCATTATATAATAGTATAGATATTGGATATAGATTAACAGGTAAGATAAAGCATAGGATGACTTCGAACGGCTCGGATCCTTGTCAACATTTTGAAAATTTTTGAAGCTAATGTGTCACTCTGAGAATTTACGAAGCCTGATGCTGACGCGTCAAACTGCGATGATTTAATCTATATCCCCGACCCGGCCGTTTTCACACAACGGTCACCATTGGTGACCGTTGTGGCCTGGCTGGGCCGGCCCGGCCCGGCTTATTTCCGGCAACGGTCACCAATGGAGGGGGTCAGTTCACATCAAAGAAAGCCAAAAAAAAGACTGGATATAAAGAACTCTGGCTTATATCCAGGGCTTGTCCATTCTTACCCCGCTGACTGGCCCGGATTTCCGGGCCGAGGCCGGGCCGGGCTCCGGGCCGGGCCCGGGCCAGCGGGTAAAATGGACAGCCCTGGATATACACTAGCATCCGTCTCATGATTAGACTGTAAACATAGTTTACCTATATAAGGGTCAGATCATAGTTTTTACATAATTCTCTGAGGACACATTTTGATTTTCTAGCATGAGTCATTTTCCTAATGCAATCTTAAGCTTCAAAGAAACCTTATATTTTCTCTCATTGGCGATTTCATGAAGTTGACTTTAATTTCCTCCTATTTTCTTTTGGTAAGTGGTTTTTTAGTTTGTTCCTAATACAATCTTAAGTCTATTTACTTATTGTTCCTAATACCAATTTTGTAGTTTTTCAGCGGAGCAATTTGCTTTTTACTTCCGGGATGAGAAAAGACGGCGATGAGTAAAGGTAAGCAAAATTTACGCTTATTTGTTATCTATTTTTCATTTAATTTATTATGAATGTCCAAAACAATCAGTAAGTAAAAATCAATTCCATTTTGATCCTTCTATCATAGTTTCTAGCATAACAAGATGCAGTTTGTTTTGGATTTCAGGATAAATGTTCGTGAAAAAGTCCCGCAACAAAACATTATCATGATCACGAGGTTGAAGCAAGCAACAACAATAACTAGTAGCCTTTTGTATGAGTGAAAACCCTCAAGTCGGCATCAGCCATGAAGCGTGAGCGGGGATTAGTCCCATTCATAATAAATTAAGTGGATGGATACCTCATGGAAAATAAAATGTAGCCATGGATTTAAAATCAATTCCATTTTGATCCTTCTATCATAGTTTCTAGCATAACAAGATGCAGTTTGTTTTGGATTTCAGGATTAATGTACGTGAAAAAGTCCCGCAACAAAACATTATCATGATCACGAGGTTGAAGCAAGCAACAACAATAGTTAGTAGCCTTTTGTATGAGTGAAAACCCTCAAGTCAGCATCAGCCACGAAGCGTGAGCGGGGATTAGTCCCATCCAAAATAAAACGGAAGGATACCTCATGGAAAAGAAAATGTAGCCATGCGGAGCTTCGGATTTAGCACTCTTACTGTGTAAGAAATATCTATCAATAGAATAGATTGTAAAAAAATGAACACTTACTTCCCTCCCTGAATCAAGAAGTTGTGTTATTATGTCGAATTCATACAAAATTTTGTTGTATGAAGCCAGAGTACAAATATTCTTGTCATCACCTTTCATGTAACATGTTTGTAACTTTTTCTTTTCTCCTTTTGATGGTATTCTATTTAAAGAAGTGAGGTTTTTTACTCGCGCAAGCCTCGTTCTTAAAAATACCAAAAGAACAACATAAATAGTATATAATGTCGTAAAATTAACGTGAATGTTAATGAATAGAGAATGAACAATCTAAAAAGGTTTTAAAAATTTCACAAGTTCTTCCAATTCTCTAAGTTCCATAACTTTTTTAACAATTTGAACTTTTTTAATGTCATGTATCATGCATGCATCACGTGCATCAGAGTACTAGTTGTTCTGCTGAATCATGTTTAATTCAGGGGTTTGGGCTAAGAAAGGAAAATACCTGCAGTTGGGCCTGCTTAGTAATGTTGGGCCGAACTTGATCTATAGTTTGAGTGAGAGGTACAACGGCCCTGAAAGCTAAGAGCTTGCACAGAACAAATAACAAATATATTAAAAAAAATATAATACGTTGTAAAGTCGCCTAGAGAAAATCAGATTATGTGTAAGTTCGGTACATCGAAATTTTTTGGAGGTTTTAAGTATAAAGGTTACTTATGGAAGAATCATATTCACCTATACAATAGAAGGGATAAGTTTGGAGACCAAATTAACAATTAAAATCATTTGACGGAAAAGATTAAAATTACTTATAATCCAGTTGACACATATTAAAAAAAAAAGTTCATCATGTGTAACATTCACCACGTACACATGCATCTCCTCCGAACACATGTTCATAAAACAAACGCACTGAGCCTCGTCAGTTTTTTTTTTAATTTCTTGAGAACCTAATTCGAAATTGAACCTCGGAGCGTGGGAGACATATTAGAACCTTTCAACTGTCAAGATTATCTTTAGTTAAAAGTCAAAATAATAGTTTCGATTTTTTTTATTTATTGACATCAGACGTAAGTCTTGATTGTCGGTCTCCACTTTTTTTTTTCTTTATGATATAACATAGGTCTTTTTTTTGGGCATTTAGGAGTACCCCAAATTCTCTTTATATGTAAAGGAGGGGGTCAGTTCACATCAAAGAAAGCCATCTCCTCCCTTTTTAGCTTCCAATGAGCAATAATACAAACTGGAACGTACACAAAAGCATAAAAAATGTATTGAATTTAAGTCGAAAGGTCAATAATGGAAGAAAATGACGTTCATCTATAAAATGGAAGACATAATATGGGGACAAAATTAGCAACAAAAGAGTATAGCTGGACGGAAAGGGTTTAAATTGGAAAATGATAGGGGCACACCCCCAACCACAACTCCAACTGCACACACTCTCTTTTGCTATAGTGTAACAGGTCCCATGTGGGACCCGGTGCACTGTAGAGAGAGTGTGATTGGAGTTGTGGTTGAGGGTGTGTGCGTAGTGCCACTCTTTAAAATTGCCCATAATTTAGTATTTACATATATAAAAAAGCCATTAAGTTTATCACATGTCATATTCGTTTGTGTAAAAAAATGCGTCTTCCGCGAAAGTATATATTCATAAAACTAGCGCACCATTCTTTTTCATTAGTCACGCCAGCTACATA
>NC_033798.1:2652260-2657981 GCF_001876935.1 Asparagus officinalis | reverse complement strand
CACATACAAAAAAAAAAAAAAAAGGAACATCTCACGAGCGCAAATTTATTAAAGGAAAAGTCACAGCAGATGCTTCCTCCTTGCTTCATATTAATCTCATATTTACAAACTGATCTATATAAGTCCGTTACATGTTCATCATATTAATGTGATGCGCAGCTACACTTTCTAGTTTCTGCTAATAACCCTTCTTTGTATCTTCTGACTAAGAGAGTGTTTAGTTTAATTTCTACAAATTATAGGAAATGTTTTCCGTACAAAATATGATTTAATTTCCTCGTATTTCTTAAAAAAATTATAGGAAAAGTTTTGAGAAGTCAAAAAGTACTAATTTTCTTATTTTTTTTACTTTGCTTGTTTGGTTCAAAACAAAAAAAATAACCCATAACTTTATAGAAAATAGCAAGATTTCCTATAATTTGACACGTGATAAACTTAAATATGATGAATATTTATGAAATACGAGGAAAATGTCAATGTGGTGTCAACTTTATAGAAAAATGTCAATGTTGTGTCAGATTTTTGTAAAATTTGATATTTTTTTGTACTTTACAGAAAACATTTTTGTAATTTTTTTTACCAAAATACAGCTTACGGAAACCTACAGAAAATTTTTAATTACAGAACTACCATTATTAAACATTTTTGAAAAAAAAATTCTATAAAATTGTGCAACCAAACAATCACCCCCTAGAGGAAACCCATGCGGTGATAATTTTGGAGAGGAGATAATTAAAATAAAATAAAATTGGTTTTAGCAAGCGGTCCCACTGCTTGCCTCAACCTGCACAAACTTCAAAGTATCAATTGAATGCTGAGCCATTCCCTATGTATGTTTTATATCATTTTCGTAATATTAATGGCTTGCTATAATAAATGAACGAGGTGACCAGCTTGGGTCAGTTCTTTGAAGCTAAGAGATTCTGCCATCACGTGCTTAAAACATGCGAGTACCTCTGATTGCTCAATCCCACACTCTTTGCTATTGACCGACTCTGAGGAGGTAGATGCACGGCCATTTTAACTAAGGAAAATGATAGGCACACCTCCAACCACACATCCTCTCTCATTTACTACAGTATACCGGGTCTTACATGTAATTTTAAAATTTTAAAATCTTATGTGGAACCCAGTACACTGTAGCAAATGAGAGGAGAGTGGTTGGAGGTGTGGTTGATGGTGTGCCCCTAGTGCCACCCAATAAAAACATAGAGTGATGTTTTTTAGGGGTTGTTTGTTTGCCTTAAAAAAAAGGAAATCAAAGAATATATAAACTATTTCTAAGAAAAATTATTTTGAGATTGTTTTGTTGGCTAAAAAAAATGTAATCAAAGAATGAGAAATGAATTGTCACATTATTATCGGATGATGTTGGTGGTTTTTTAAGAATTTTTTTTTGAGGTTGTTTGGTTGGCTAAAAAAATAAGGAAATAAATTATAAGAAACATATTTCCTGTAATAGGTTTCTTTTTTTGTGTTTGGTTCATTCATAAAAATAAAAAAATAAATGAGATGAGATGAGTTATCATTATAATATTGGATAATGTGACTCACACCTAAGGAAATCGATTTCCTAGTTTTTTCTGGAGGAAATGAGTGGAAATGAAATGTTAATGAGATGAGATGAGTTGTCACAATATTATCGCATGATGTGAGTGATTTTTAAAGATGAGATGTGATGGAAATGAGATGAGTTAGATGATGTGACCCATTTATTGTGTTTGGTTTATTCTTAGGGGCTGTTTGTTTGCCTAAAAAAAGAAGGAAATCAAAGAAAAGAAAACATATTTCTAAGAAAAATAAGTTTTGGGATTGTTTGGTTGGCTAAAAAAAAGAAGGAAATTAAGGAAATGGAGATGAGATGAGATGAGTTGTCACCTTATTATAGGATGATGTGAGTGATTTTTTAAGAAAACTTGTTTTGATGTTTGGTTGGCGGAAAAAATAAGAAAATGAATTATAAGAAATCTATTTCTTGTATTAGGTTGTTTTCTTTTGTTTGGTTATTTCTTAAAAATAAGAAAATAGATGAGATGAGATGAGTTGTCATTATATTATTGGATGATGTGACCCACACTTAAGGAAATTGTTTTCCTATCTTTTTGGGAGGAAAACAAAGAAATAAAATGTTAATGAGATGAGATGAGTTGTCACAATCTTATTGGATGATGTGAGTGATTTTTAAATATGAGATGAGATGAGTTGAGTGATGTTGTGGATGAAAATAATATTTTATTAGATGTGGTGGATGTGATGGATGAGTTGTTGGATAAAAATAATATTTTATTAGATATGATGGATGAGTTGTTGGATAAAAATAATATTTTATTAGATGTTGTGGGTGAGTTTTAGGGATGGAAATGTGTGAAATTGTACTTTTTGTGATTTCTTGGTTTTCATTTTTATTTTTTGGTTTTTTAGGAAATAACCAAACAGGCCCTTAGGAGATGATATGAGATGAATTGTAGGATGAAAATAATATTTTATTAGATGTTGTGGTGAGTTTTAGGGATGGAATGGATAAAAATATTTTATTGATTTCCATGTATCATTCTCTTTTTCTTGATTTTTAGGAAACCAACCAAACAGCCCCTTATACCAAAATATTTTATGACAGTTCTCTAAACTCTCAATTTTATTTTAAAGTTATATAAACTCCCGCTAGAGTTATTAGTCTTTCTAACACCGGACCCAACCGAAAAGTTTTTTTTCTATTGCTTTCTAACGCTAGGGTTATTACTCTTTCTAACGCAGGACCCAATTGAAAAGTTTTCTCTATTGCTTCCACGATTTGTGAAAGTTTTCTCTAACTACGTGGACTTCATCATCATTATTATTATTATTATTTATACCAACGCCCAATAAATGAGAAACTTCCAACTTTATACAAACAGGGAACATAAAATACATTGACCACAACCAACCAACCAACCAAAATTTATTGCACGCCACCTTTATTTGAAATTTCTCCGTTATTGGGAATCATGGAAATGGCAACCTCAAGTGTCAATCCAGCAAAAGATCCTCCCCTCACTTGACTTTCACAATGAGTGACACTACAGGCACACCACGTGCCACACCCTCAGCCACACTCTCCTCTCTCTGCTACAGATTTATAAACGGTTACTGTAGCAGAGAGAGGAGAGTGTGGCTGAGGGTGTGGCACATGGTGTGCCTGTATCATTTTTGTTTCATAATATTGAAGTGAATCAAAGAATAGGAAACATATTTTTTATAATAGGTTTTTTCTTGTGTTTGCTTGACTTCTTAAAGTTAAAAAAAAAAGAGATGAGATGAGATGAGTTATTATCATAATCATATTATTGGATGATGTGAGTGTTTTTTAAAGAAAACTTGTTTGGTTAGATAAAAAAAATAAGGAAATGAATTATAAGAAACATATTTCTTATAACATGTTTTTTTCTTGTGTTTGGTTCATTCTTAAAACTAAGAAAATAGATGAGATGTGATGAATTGTCATTATATTATTGGATGATGTGACTCATACTTAAGAAAACCAATTTTCTTTTTCTTTTTTTAGGAAATGAATAGAAAGAAAATTTTAATGAGATAAGATGAGTTATCACCATATTATTGGATGATGTGGGTGATTTTTAAAGATGAGATGAGACGAGATAGATGATGTGACCCATTATTTGTGTTTGGTTCATTCTTAAAAGTAAGAAATGAGATGAGATGAGTTGAGTTGTCACCATATTATTGGTTGGTGTGAGTGATTTTTAAAGATGAAAATGAATGAAAATCAAATTTTGTTGATTTCGTAGGTAGGATCTATTTCCTTTTCTTTGATTTTAGTAAACCAACCAAACAGACCATAAGGGGCCGTTTGTTTTGATTTTTTTGAAGAGGAAAGCCTGCCAAAACTGGCTTTCTTGCAAAAACGTTTTTTTTAAGACGTTTTTGCAAGAAAGCCTGTCAAAACTGACGATTTTTGTCAGTTTTGACAGCTTTCACACAGACTTTCCTCTTCAAAAAAAAATCAAAACAAACGGGCCCTAAAAGTAAATAAATTTCCACCAAGCGCGTTATTATTGCTTGCCTTGTTTTCACCAACATGATCGCTTAATGCCCTAAGAATGATACTCTGTTGGTATCCAAGTAGAATTAATAATACTAGTCTCTTTCGAACTAATTTTACAGCATGATGGTTTACCATGATTTACCGCAATTACCCCAGCACGTAGGATAGTTTCACAACAGTAATATAAATTAATTTACTGTGTATTCTAATCTTAAGGGGGCATTTGATGAGCCCACCTAAGATAAATTACTTTAAATAGTTGGACAATCTCCAGTTACCACCACATATACATACCTAGAGATATGAGGCGTAATATATAATATAGACTGCAAACCAACCGAGCAAATTTACCTCTCTTAAAAACTCTCCATTATTGGGGAATCATAAAAAAAAAACGACCTATAATAATACAACTTATTATAGCAACTCGATAGAAAAGCACATTTGTCACCTTCACCAAACATAAATACACCCCCACGTTAAATACCATACAAACCCAACAAGCAGCTGTCCTGCTCACATGGGCTGGGCCCAGCCCCCCTACCGTCCAGTCCCATCATTTTCGCTGTACGCTCAGAGCGACAGATGGGTCGGGCCCAAGCCCATGATCTAAACTGACAAGATTGTTAACCACCACCGTTTGGGCCTTTCTCAGAAGCTGCGGGGACATTCTGGGAATAGCCATAAATCTCTCTGTCCAAGGGCGACGTGCGTTGTCAGGAAGGACTTTAACTGTTCCCAGAATGCCCCTTCTCGCATAGAAAGGCGAGCCCGACCGGCATGTCACGTGCCGGCCACGTCCCCCCTCACATGTCACTGAGCTCAGCTCACGTACTACATTTCGTACTATAAAACTGGCCTGATTTGGTATTTCTAGACTGATGATATCGCAATTAAAAGGACTCGCATTATCTACAAACATTGCAGATTTTTTAATCCAAAATTAAAAAATCCCGGCTGCATTTTCTTCTACCGGACAGCTCAATGGAACAGTGTAACAGAAAAATGCCAGAAATAATAACATTACGTGTTTCCTTCAACAGAAGGAAAAAAGCTACATATTTTACGGAAACATCCAACCCCCCCCCAAAAAAAAAGTACAAAAAAAATTTACTGTACACAACTTAATTAAAGGATAATTAAAAAACCTTAATTACCTGGACGAAACGGGATTAAGGGTTTTGGCGAGCCCGTTGACGGCGCCGTAACCCCTGGAACTAAACCCTAGGCAACCGAGCAAGCCCTGACGGTAAGGGAGGAACGTCCGTTTCCTCATCTCCTCCGCCTGCGCGCGGTTCGACGAGCCGCTCGTGCGCTGACGGCAACGCCCCCCGCCCGTTTCCCGACGCCGTTGCTCGTTCGGCTTCTCTCTCTCTTTCGAGTCCGACGAGATCGGGATCGACGGGGGCTTGGAGTCCACCTTGGATTTCGACGGAGAGAAGGAGATCGAGTGCCAGAACTTCTCCTTGGCTCTTCCCTCGCTCTTGCTCCTGTAGAGGAGGTCCTTGAGAAAGATCCAGCGCTTCGAGTTTCGGCCGGTTGATGACGATCTCGAGGTTGATGCTGATGAATCTGAAGGCGCGACCTCTTCGTTCTCTTTCGGATCCAGATCTAGATCTGGATCCGCTTCTGGATCCTTCTTCTTCTTCTCTTCTTCTTCTTCTTCTTCTTCTTCATCG
>NC_033798.1:2617315-2651431 GCF_001876935.1 Asparagus officinalis | reverse complement strand
CGGATAGGAGGAGGAGCGTAGATGCATCGGGCTCGTCCGGGGCGCTCGAAGAAGTAGCCGTTAGGGGTTGCCGGCCGGGCGGACGCGCGGGGGTTCGGTCGGCGGGGCGCTGACGTACGGCGTCGAGCAGCTGCTGTCAATGTCGTCGGAGGATGAATGGACATACTCGCTAGGGTTTGGGGTATCGCCGCCATCTAGGGTTTCGCCATTGCTAGGGCTTCGACGCTCCATTATCATAAATCTCTATCCGCTTCCTTCAGCTGAGAGAGAGAGAGAGCAGAGAGAGAGAGAGAGGGAGTTTAAAATGACAGCGAGGGGAAGATGACGTAAGCATTTGTTCCCGTATTGCCCCCAATATCTCCTCATAATGTCGGAAATGCTCTTTCTTGGAACTGAAGACGTTGGAAGGGTAAATTTGAGAAGCCGTATTCATCAGTTTCTGGTCACTCACCGGTGTGATCAACGTCGTTACTTCGAGTTAGGACAACGCTTAGCTCCAAAGTCAACTCCCTTTAAAAATATCCCGTCAACGGCCAGAAGGAAAATCTAATGGAGGGCGGGGTTAAAAGTTGCACGGAGAAGGCTGAAGCGCGATAGTGATTTTGATATTAGTTGGTAGTTTTGACTCGGAGATGGTGATCATCCAAGGCGCATTAGCATGACGTGCTCCTTTTATTCGAATCGGAGTTTAAAACCAAGGTCAGTAAACTTTTTCAACTCTTTTAAAAGTTAAAAAAAAAGTAGCAATTGTGTGCCTGCCCTCGTCACTACAATTATAGAGGACTTGTCTATCTCCTTCAATACTTTTAACGGTTTACAGAGTCAAATAAATTCACCCAGGGGTGGATTCACAACAAATAAGACTACAAGGGGTCCTTTTACGAGACAAACAGAACTACACGAGGCATATTTGCAATTGGTCCATACTAAGGAGGGATTGTTCGCAATTCACCCTTACCTGTATAATAAAGGGGTGTTTGGTTCAATTTCTACAAATTATAGGAAATGTTTTTCACCCAAAATATGATTTCATTGTATTTCTTAAAAAAAACTATAGGAAAAGTTTTGAGAAGTTAAAAAGTATCAAATTTTTTATTTTTTTACTTTACTTGTTTGGTTCAAAATAAGAAAATAACCCATAACTTTATAGAAAATAGCAAGATTTCCTATAATTTGCAGAAATTGAACCAAACACCACCTAAATTTATAGAAAAGTGTCAAATTTATAGAAAAATATCAATGTGATGTCAGATTTCTGGGTGATTTCCCCCCATTTTGAGAGGAAATTGATTTCTGTAAATTTTGATACTTTTTTGTACCTTACAGAAAACATTTCTGTAAATTTTTTTGAACCAAACAGAATTTACGGAAATCTACAGAAAATTTTTAATTACAAAATTACTATTGTTAGATATTCTAAGAAAAATTTTCTATAAAATTGTGCAACCAAACACCCCCGAACCAGAGAGGACTCGTACGCGAGAGGACCCACCAGTCCAACCAATAGAAAAGGAACCCGTCATCTAACAGCAAATAAACGGGGACGCAACTTAACAAGCAGCGGATCCCTCGGTGGCGGGAACTAAACGGTAAGGTTGCCCGTTTACGAAAATACCCCTCATCTTGGTAGGGAGCGGGATAACCTCAAGAGGGGGGGCCCGTGGGCTCCGGCCAAGCGGGTGAAACGTAAGGGCAATTCGGGAAATTGGTGTGTGTGTGGGGGTGGGGGCAGAGAGAGGACGGCACGTTCGTCGGTCGGTGCGCGATTGTCAGAGCTGAGAACGTGGTAAGTTTCTGCGCTCGCAAAGTTGTAGCCGCATGACTCCACCGACCCTTTTTAATGCACCGTTTTCGATGCAATTAAAACATGGGTTTGCTCGTAGCTGGTTCATATCGTGTTCTTTTTGTTAATTGAGATTACATTACACGGAGCTTAATGCAATTAAACATGGGTTTGTTTTTGGTTAGAAAGTTCTAAGCGATGAAGTTGTTCAAACTAAACATAAGTAAATTAGCTGCGTTCCGATGCCCTGAAGTATAGTGCAACTAAACCAATGAAGTTATCATGACTAATTGTTCACCCTCTCATTGGCACCTCTTTAAGATTTACAAAATTTTAAAGTGTACCCTAGCAAAACTCTTATAAATGGGACGTAGCCTCCTCTTCTGTACAGGGATCCAAAATATGGGACCAATAAGGGGACATGTGAGGTGTCCCCCTCCTATTGCATAATGAGCTGATCATCCCTGGACACCTCACATATCCCCATGTTGGTCCCATATTTTGGGTCCCTGTAGCAAAACCAGACAGGAACACTGCTAAAGTTAATGCTCTAACAAACACCAAACTTGTGTTAATATTGACAGCAAGCAGTTGTACTAACCAACCACACTACATCTATAACCACTTAAAGAGTGATAAACGCTAATAATTTTGGGTAACATTTTGTGTTTCTCGTCAGGGGAAAGGAGAAGAAAAAAAAGGATTTGTAGCTGTTGAAAGTAGTCCAGTACCCCACTTGTTCAATTCAGAACCATCTAAGCTTTCAACGACTTAACTTTACTTGGAGACGAGATCCTCCAAATCAAAAATATGAATTAAGAGACGAGAAACATAATTATTTGAACCTTACATTTGATACTAGGAGAGGCATCCTATCATCAAGCAATCATCAAAATGCTCCTCCAGCAACCAAGAAATTTACAATCTCCCCCTCTCAGTCTCCAATCCTCTGCTTCAAAAGCTTCAATCTCATGAGCAAGAAGGGGCGGCTTTCATCAAGCAATCAGCAATCACTTCGTCGACCAAGGAATTTACAATCTCCTTCTCAATCTCTGCTCCCGCTTCAAAAGCTTCGATCTCATAATCCACCCACTTACCCAAATGGCTACTCATGTCCTTGTCCACGACTTCATCCGCCATCCAATCTCCCATACTGTTCCATCCCGAAATCTCAGCGTATATTTCTTTTGCCAAATTTTCTTCGTTGACGACTGCTGCACCTTTAGACCATGATTTATACCCAGTCCTAAAGTACCTGCTGCATTTCAAATCCAGGCACTCATCGACGCAATCAAATAGCGTTTTTCTCCTCAACCTACCGTCTTTGTCCTCCACCCTCCTCTTAGCTTCCAACTTGTCGAAGAGAAGTGGGTTCAGTTTTTCTCCAGCGAGAACCTTGGAGGTTGTTGCACTGTTGAATACTATCTCCTTTATGTAATCTAATTCATGGTTGCTTGATTTTGTATGGCTTGCGTTGTTAATTTCTGATGCGTCTGAATTTTCAGTTAGTGTAGAAGAGGCAGAATCTGACAACTCTGTTTCAGCTACTGAGATGAAGCTCATGTTGTTTTGGGCCTGAATGGATGATAAACATGTCTTGCCGCCTGGAAAAAAGAAAACATACAAGTGTTCAGAAGCAACGGACATAAAAGAAAGGTGAATTTAAATACGGAGTGACCATCAGCAGTAGTTCTATTGTCGCAGATGGGACCCATGTACTACCCTCCAATTGCAGAGGTCTATTTGTCAAAGAACACTTCTCTTTTTCCTAGGGTAAAAGAGTCAAAAAAAAAAAAAAAATTCATTCAAGATGGCTATCTGCAGCTATTTACCTAGAGGGTCTATCTACAATTAGGCGATAGTAGAGGGGGTCTATCTGCAATTAAACATTGATACAATAACCTATTCATTTGAGTTTTACCATTAGTGCCGTCCAAGCTTTCAGTCAAGTTGTAGCTTTCATTTGAAAATGATGCTTCAAGAACGGAGAAGGGACTCAAATTTTCCTGGTCAAGCTCCTTTCGGGCATCACTGCTACTGCTACATTCCTCCTCTCCCTGAAAAGAATTGACAACTGCAATTATTAGGATCACATTGTGAAACAACACTAAATTTACATCCAGGGATTGGTATAAAACCCATAAAACCACTTGCATTTTAATTATTTCTACTTGTGCAATTTAGAGAACAAATTGTTCAAGCAAGAGCTTTCAGTTTATAATTCAGTTTATAATCAACAAAGAACACACGGTAGTAATTTTACAGATAAAATAAAATACAAGGGCACACACACAGTTATGTACTAGATGAGGTCCTACGAAAACAAGAAATACAGAAATAGTATACATATATGCACTTGACTTTATATGGAGGTTGTCAAGATAGTTTTATTATTATTATTTTTTTTTGGTTGTGCTAGAGAACAACATTCTTCGCATGGGAGAGCACAAATCTTCATGCCAATGAGGCTGTAGTTTCTCTCAAAGACCATCCTGCTTTATGAAGGTAGATACAAATTTCTTCATACAATTGCGTAAACACATTTTCCCTTGAAGAATAATCTTATCAATGAATAGATGCAAGTTTCTCTTAAAATCAGGGGCATGTGCCGTATTTATGAAGTGGATGTGCCAGAGGCAAATTCTTAACACAATTGGGACACAATTTACCTAGACATGCGATCCTCTTAAATATGTAGAAGCATTGATGTTTAAGAGTCAAGTCAGGTAGCTATTAGGCATTTGTTTTATTAGGAGATTGTTATTTGTAATGGTAGATAACACATCCAACGGTGACTGTATAACTTGTACATGGCTAATATCATAGTAAAATTTGGAATGGTTTTTACCAGTTTGTGCTCTGCATCAAATTTCACATGGTATCAGAGTCCCTACCAACCATATCTCATATGATAAGAGCCACATCACTAGCTGGCTTCTTTCATGGAGACTTAGTTTATTATGACCTTTCCCACACAAGTCCCACACAAGAGTTTGACTTGTGTATTGTTCAGTTAGGTTCCACAACCCACTTCTGGTTTCAGTTCTGGTATCGGTTTCAGATACTAACACCTTATGCTAGGTAGCTTGTATGCAGGTTTTGTCAGTTTCAGGAGGTTTCATTTCTAGTTTCAGTTTTGGATGATTCATCAATCTCCAAATAATACAAGCTGGCTCCATGGTGAGGCATGGCAATACCATCTATAAGTACATAATCACTATGTGTGTGGTGTGTGTGTGTGTGTATTTATATACACGCACTCGTGCACACAGATGTATACATATATAAAATGTATCTCTTATGTCTGTTACACTTTTGGGTAGTAATATATTCATGCAGTATGAACATATTATATGAAAGGTTTTAATGGTTGTGAGGAAAACTAGTGAGACACGCCTTACGATGTGACAAGTAAAGTGGACTCCACCTCATGTATATCTCTTGGTAGTTCATTTTGCAAAATGAGGTGCCACCTCATACCTTTTTTTCCAAATATATAAAGGTAATCGTATGTATATAGTTATCTATATCTAAATGTATATATGCACTCATGTCACCATGTCATATACTTTCTGATTACAATTACAATGTATGAACACCTTTGCTAATGAAAAAAAAAAATTCTTAACCTGTTTCAAATGGTAATTGCTGAAATCTGGATGAAAACGTGGACTTGTCGTGATAATAACTGAAACTGCTAAACTGCTTTTTTATAGCATGTGTCAGACTGACTAGCACAGAAAATAAAAAGGACAAGGCAAATGACAACTTCTGACAAGTGTCTTATTTTTTTGTTTTCGTAAAGCTTGCTATGACAACAAGAACAGAGTTTTCCCCAAACTTTTTGGGTTGGTTACATGAAACCTATTCTCTTGCAGTTCTGTGTAGAGTTGTCTCCTTCACTAAGTTAACAACTATTATATCCTTCTTAATTGCTGTTAGTCAAGCTCCCTTACCAATTTGGGATAAAGGCTTTGTTTTTCCCTTTGCTTTGTTTTTCCCTTTGCTTTTAGGCCAATAAGATGAATAACTACAAGCAGAACAAAAAATGTAGTATTTAATCAGCCTAGTACAATAGCAAATCACAAAAATGCAGCCATATGTAAATCATTTGATGGCTACCTATACTTATTGAATAATTTTTCTAGACAGACCATAATCTTACAAATGATCAATATAAGATATGTCTGATCAATTGCTTTCTAGTTTCTAAACTGGCTAATTTTATAAGCAACACCAGAGCTCATCTTGTCAATACATATGACAAACGAATATGGGCTTAAAACACACATTAAGGTGGAGAAATGAGAGAATTTTAGCAATCAATAAGAATTCAGTGCACAATTAATGTAGGTCTAATCAATTCCTTTCTAGTTTCTAAACAGGCTAATGTCACGAGCAACACCACATTGAGCTCATTTGTCAACACATCTGACAGATGAATATGGGCTTAATGTACTAAAACACACATTAAGGTGGAGAAATGAGAATTTTGGCAATCAATAAGAATTCAGTGCACGATTATTGTAGGTATTACAACAGTCAGCAACATTTGAAGAGTTCTCTGAGCAATATATGAATTTATCTACCTAGAAGAATTCATGCCCAGAATTGACTCGAAATCGAGTGGTAAATTTTATTATATTCTTTTTTTCTCTTGTAAAAGAATTTAATTGTCATGGAACATGTCCACAATTTAAAAGCATAGTATGTATGAAATGCCTTAGACTACTAATCTCAATGGATGTGGAAGATCATTTTGCATATCAGTAAACTTCTTTATGTTTACTTATGAGAACAGTAGGTTGTCATGAAATAGGAATGGCTCAGAACTACATATAAACATAATGTCTCAGTCAAATCAAAAGTCAGAAAGATCAATCACCTAAGTTCTTTGGGAGAATGAGAAAGTAAAATAATTATGGTGAAAAAAAATAAGTTCACTAGAAATTACATGTCTTCCTAAATGAAAGCTGAAAGGAAACTTTCAATTTTTTCCAGCACACCAATTTAGACATTCTCAAAGAAGCGGGTGGCAATTTTCCTTGTTCTTCTTCCAGTTTGCCAATATATCTAAAGATAGTTTTGCATGCAACTGGGATTCAAACACTGACTTCCAAATTTGTGCAATAGCCAGTGATAGCTTTTCACCCTATAATGAATAACAATTAAACAATTTCCTACCTTTTCGTTTAGTGAGTAATAAATTAATTTTTTATAATAAATACCTACTCGGGATAGCTGAAATTCCAGAACATATGAAACGTCTAAAGGAGCTCCTAAGAGATTAAAAGTTTTGGACTAAGTTAGAAAAGAAAATTTATACAAAATGAAAAAAAAATCTAGTGTGAAGACCAGATCTGACAGATATATGAAAGTGCAATGTACCTTCAGCGTGCTCACTCCATACTCTTGACCATTGATTGAAGAAACACCATAGCCAAATATGCTACCGGGTTTATAGCTACATGAATTTTGCTGGAACTCCTTTTGATTTTCCACTGTGGAAGTGTCCGACGTAAGATCAGATACCGATTCTTGCGAGTCAGACGAGGCTGTAAAACTACGTTCTTTGAGAGTGCTGCTAGAAGATGGCTCCATCCCAGAAGTTAATTCTCTCAATTTCTGTTCCAAGAGAAAACTCAAAGCATCACCACTTATCACGTTCAGACCATGTGAGGTCAGTTTCTTATCATTTTCATCTTCATCCTTCATTTGCTTATGAGTATCAAAGCAATACATGTTCCCATTATCCAAATTTTCCACCGCTTGATTGGAAAACCTACTTCCTGATACTGGTTTTATCAGAGGCGAGGTGAATGTAAATGACACTACATCCGCTCCATCACTTCTATTATCTGCTTTCCACCTTGAACTTGAACGCTCATCTATTACAACATTGGACTGGACACGTTTTTGATGCCTTTCCACCAAGACATTATCTACAAACCCATTTTTCTCAGAGATAAAACCCCGTTCTATCAATCTTTTCTTTCGAGGAAAGTCCTTATTACTTGATGATGATCCTTCCCTTTCAAAGTCCATGGTTTCTACACATTCCTTCCTTTGGCCAACTCTGGAGTTTCCAGAGAATTTATTAAAAGTCTTGTTCTTTGTAGAAGATGAATCTCCTGCACTAACTTTTCTACCATGCTGATTATACATTGAATGCTTTGAAGATAATTTGCCTTTGTTCGACATGCAATTCTGCTTTTGATTGTTTTGCCTGAGAACACCTGAAGCATTGGTCGATAATGGCTTCTTCTGCTGCTTATTCTTTTGATTGTTTTGTTGGCTCTTGAAAGGTGGGTTAAAACTGCACTCATGCTCTTTTTGGTCTAATGAATTCCTAGAGGATGAGCTTAATCCCTCCCTTCTCTGGACATTAACTTTAGCCTGGATCGCCAAAGAAATGGATTTTCCCTTACCCTTTACATCAGCTAGATTAGGTTCACGAACATCTGGAGACCGTCTCAATGCTGTACTGTCTTCCGAACCATTCCAACTTTTGTTCAAGGGTTGCCCTCTAAGATACCTAAAATCAGTTGAATCTACAGGAGTTCTGGCAGATTCTAGAATCCTCAACGTTCTTTGAGACTGAGGAACCACCATGTTGTCCTTAGAATCACGAAATCTCAAGGGAACAGAAGATGGTGCAAATGACGAAACTTTCGTCCTGGTACTTGGCTGATTCCCGGGATCAAGTATCTTCGCAGCTGCCTCCATTATATGAGTCGCATTTCTAGCAGAGATGAAGCCGGGGTTTTTAATGGGTGACAGCAACTTGTGATGGGTTAATGGGAGAGACTTTGCGGACCTCGGAGGTAAAGTTTCTGTCTGAAACCTCTCAATTGGGCTGCTTGGCATCTTTTGAGCCCGCAACTCCATTGGTCTCCTAGCGTATCCATCGGCTCTGTGGACTACATGATTGAACCGATCATTAACGTAAAACTCAGGACTTGTTTTATGGCTTTGTTTGTCTCGAAGAGATCTTGTGTCGAAGAATGGTGTGGAACTAGGTTCAGATGCACCTGATGTGGGCATGGAATCCAATCCCATAAGACGAGCTACTACTCCTGGGGCCCTTAGGGCAAATCCTTCTTCATCAGTTATTGATGATGCACAACTATAATCACTACTTCCCTTAACACTAGATACTCCTACAACCTCATCATCATCATCAACCTACATAATTTTAATAAATCTAGTAAATATAACAATAATGATGAAGCCCTATCACTCAACACAGGAAAAATAATACACACCAAACGCAGTCGTGATGCTGCCAAATTATCCTGGCTTCTCTTCTCTTGTTTCGTGCTCTCTGCAAAAAACAACACGGTATTACGTTTCAGTAACCAATGAAAGAAAGAACTCCAATGATCACTCGTGTTGTTCTCGATTCTATACTCAGCCTTAGCATTTGTAAAACTATTGGCTAAAGATTTACCTGGTGAAACAGTTCCACTGGAGAACAACTTCTTCCGGGATTTTCTGTTCCAATCAAACAGATGAAAGAAACCCCCACTCTTCGTGCCTCCTTTATCCGCACCCATTCGTACTTTTTGATCGATGAAGCCTCAATTACAGCTAAACTCCCTTAAATCATGTTCAAAATTTATCTGTAGACAAATACAGCAAACATTAGCCCACTTCCGTTCATCATATTGTACGAACTAAACGCAGGCAATTTCACAGCAAAGCCTTAACTTTGTGAGACTATAGCGCAATTGAACTAAATGCAGGCAATTCATCAAACTATTTACAAGCACAAATCTTCAGTTTAAGGACCACTGGCTCCAAACTAAACTTAATCTAACAAATGTACGCTCTAAAAACGCAAGATCACCCAAAAAACAAGAGGAAAACCCATTGGAAAATTAAGAAACACATAGAAAAGTACATGATAAAGCAATCTAGTAGTTGCTATAAATCAATTCACGTTCCATTCGTAATCCCAAAAACCCTAATTTTAGCAACTAACTGAAGTCACCTTAAAAATAAAACCCTAAATTTGGGCTACGGATTCGAACCTCGACACTGAGAATCAACGCCTCCGGCGAGATCGAATGGTCGTTGCTGAAGCATTAGGGTTAGGGTTAGGGTTTCGCAAGGGGAAAGCGAAGAGAAAGCGATCAGTGAAAAGAGAGCAATTGAGTGGTGCGTAGTTGAGAAAATTAATGGGGGCAGAGAGAGAGCGATTTAATTTCCAAGTGTGTAAATAAAATAATGTTGTGTTCCAAATAATAATATTTAAAAAAAATAAAATAGCAAAAAAGTTGGAGGGGGAAAAACGATAAACTAACGTCTCTCTTTTCGCCATTTCAAATTCCAAACGGTGTTGGGCCCCAGATCCGCTGTATCAGTCACCGCTGTTCCATGACGCGTCTCTCAATTAATAGGCGGGGGCCACTTACGAAGCCAATATCTGTGGCTTTTTGTGCTGGTTGATGTTTTGGATCACACAGCGGGTGGTTTTTAAACGGGATTTTCCCGTTGGAGGTGAAGCACGATGAGGTGTTGGTGGGCCCGCGAGCTCTTAAAGCTGGATCACGGCCAAGCGGTTGTCATTGGGCCCACTTTTTGGATCCTGGGGGTATATTGATGATGAGAAATCTCGACCGTTGATTCTTGTAATTCCCGGAAGTGAGATTCAAACTTTGCTAAATTGGATAGAGTTTAAAATGGAGTTGGTAGGAAATATTTAATATCAGCCTTCTGGTATTTTATGGGTTAGGAGATCATTTAAGACAAAATGTACTCATAATTGGTGTGAAAAAATTAGACATAAATTGGAGATTTGGGAGAGCAACATTTCAACACCCCGGTTTTGTTCATCTAGTTGGGGGTTGTTTGGTTAAAAAAAATTCTCTTGAAAGCCCTCCAAAGTGTCACTTCTTTGGCAGCCTTTAAGCAAAAACGCCTCTAAAAAAGAGGATTTTGCTTGAAAGCATGCCAAAAAGTGACACTTTTGGTAGGCTTTCAATAGTGACTTTACCCTCAAAAACAGGGAACCAAACGGCCCCTTACTAGGGGTGTTAACGGAGCGGATACGGCTCGGATATGGTACTTACCATATCCATATCCGCTTACTCATCTCGGAAACGGATACGGATACGGATATACGTCGGTAAGAAAAATTCATATCCATATCCGCCAAAATCGGATACGGTTACGGATATAGATGCGGATATATAAACGGATATGCATGTGGATACAAAAAGGATATGAGAAAACTAGATAGTATTTAGAAAAATATAGTCATGTGATACAAAAAGAGTTTGTTAATATGTTCATTATGATTGAAAAGCTAAGATTAGACATCTTGATCATCAAAATTAACCATAAATCCATAATCTAAGAATCGAAACTATCGTAAGAGTATTACTAATATGTATTCGGATATTTTCGGATACGGATACGGATATTTCACAACAAAACCATATCCGCAACCATATCCTATCGGTTATAGATTTGAGTAACCATATTCGTATCCTAACGGATACGGTTACGGATATTTTCTCGGATACGGATACGGTTTGGCACCCCTACCCCTTACACTCTTGGGTACCGCTTGGCAAAGGGTTAAGTGAGGGGTTAAGGAGGGTTCTTAACCTGCCAAACACAACAAATCTATATAAGGGTTAAAGTGAGTTAACCCTCCATAGTTTGCCAAACATAAAAAATATAGAAGGGTTAAGTTAACCCCTCTAGAGGGGTTAAAATGAGTTACCCCTCAAAATGAGGGGTTTACTAATACTCCTATTTAGATGGAATAAGACTTAACCCTTCTAATTATAAAGAAAATAGTCAAAATCATTGTTATTCCCAAACACTAAAACTGATCATAAGTCTAATTATAAAGAAAATAGTCAAAATCATTGTTATTCCCAAACACTAAAACTGATCATAAGGACTAAAATAAAACTTATTTATATTCCCAAACACTAAAACTGATCATAAGGACTAAAATAAAACTTATTTAACGGGTTAATAATTTAGTCATTCGGGGTATGACTTTTTATCATGGGGTTATCACGGGGTTGATATTTCAGCGTGTCGTTCTTTTCGGCTCAGATTTTGTATCATACGGATCACTCTGATGAGATTTGCACTCCTTTGTAATACATCAAAGCGAGATGATAGAGCTCTACCATTCAAATAATCTGATTCCAAATTGATCTGTGTTTCGATTTGATTTTATAAATTATTAACAATTTACTTGAGAGTCGTATATGGATCATCACAATCGGTAACCTAGTCGATTTATGTAGTCTTATTCTTTACCTATCATGCATTTAATCATATTTTGATATGTTCAAACAGTTTGATTAAGACCTTAATGGCATTTCTATATATGAACAAATAGTACATTGAATTCGCTACACGTGCCATAAGAAAAATTACCAAACAAGTTTTTATTAGAATGAAAAGTAGGCACATTACATCTAAAAATTAAAAAAATTTACAAATATCATAAAAAAATATTGGATTGATGACCCAAACTAGTAGGAATCTGATAAGGACTTTGAATCTGAGCATGGATCTAGATTTTTTTTAGCAAATGACTAAATTTATCCTACAAAATTTACAGTGGATCCTAAATGCATTTTATTTGGTTTGATCCTAAATTTAGCTCCCAATCAAACTCTAGAAAAAGAAGGCACATGATCACGCATGTGACCATGATTTAACATGATATATATCATAATGAATAATGATATTGATAGTTCATAGATCCCATAGATATAGTACATGCTCATGATCTAGCATCACAACTAGTCTATGGTATTGAATCCCTCCCATGTGTTTCAATTATTTTTGGATCAATATTTTTAAGTGAGTAACTATGACTCTTTCCAATAATTCAGTTCATACTGTTACAAAAAAAAAAAAAAAAAACACAGTTGTTTAATATACGAAAAAAAAAATATACTTAGCTCATACATAACTATGGATCAACATGTGTGTTGTCTTCTGAAGGTTTTATTAGAGACACATGAGTGCAAATTATCCTAAACCAACCCCAATTTGATGCCAGAGCTCGACTAAGCACGATGTATTAGTAATAATTATTATTGGATAAGATCTTGATTAGGTTCGTCTTCATTGAACATGTGAGCAACTCCAGCTTGTACAGAAAATCTAAAAATAATTCTGAAATCTGTTTGCAAAATGGTAAAATAAAATTTTCTAAATTGTAACATACAGCGTTCTAGGACAGTAAACATGGTGATTCAAAGAGACGAAGAATAAAACGCATAGTACTCCTTTTTTCAAATCATACATACTGTGAACTAAAGCCTCCTGCATGAAATTTCTACTGTAACATATATAAGCCTAATGCTTGCATAAATGACAGTTGACATGCGTATCAACTTGGTATCATCACTTCCTTGATTGCTTCGTCTGTCTCCGTTCGTGTCGAGTACCAGTCTCCGCCATCGACGCCCTTCTCTTCATTCTAATTTTACCTCTTGTGTCTACACATCGATTGCTCAAATCACCAGAATTAACCCTCTCTCTAACTCCATACCCAGCTTCTGATTCCAGGCCTCTACCGCTCGATGAATTACGATTACCATCGCAGTTTCTGATGGAAGTAGTTTTCTCTGGCTTTCGATCCCCACAAGTAAAGCTCTTTCGCATATCAGCTCTGTAGTTCTCAAGGTTAGCTCTCTCGGCGTTCACATCGACGAGGACTTGCCTCCTTCGACACCGAGAGCTTGAGTTCTCCTCCGCTGGAACCGCGGGCTTTTTCTTCTTCTTGACGTAGGATTGGGATTTCACATCGCTCGAACTCGCGACGTCCCTACGATCCTTACGGATTTGCTCCATGAGCGTCATAATGTTCCTTGGCGCGTACATTATGGGAGGAACAAGGGGGCTTGGGTTCTGCGGACGCGGCTTGTTTTGCTCATGAACACGCCTGAGTACGGTTGGTGCAGAGAAAATGTTTTCCTTTGGTTTCTTACCGTCCTCCCTGCATATATTTTATCAAAAATGTAAGTTTTTTTTCCTCCAGTGATAGAAAGATTTCTGAAATATTAATTATGAACTGAAAATGCTGGGGGGAAAAAATTTGAGTAGCAAACAATCCACTGGCTGAATTCTTAACACCCTAAAAACTATTTTTTTGTTCCTCTGATCAAGATTAAAACCAAATGGGCGATCAAAAAATCAAACCTGAGGACCGAATTATTCTTCTCTAGACCCTGATCGAGCTTCCTCCAATCAACCCCTTTCTCCTCGAGCACGACTTCTCTTGGCCTTGCAGCCCCAAATGGATTGGGTTTCCTCTGTTTTTGAGCTTCTTCTTGCTCTTCTCTCTCCACTGCATCGGCCCATGAAGAGCTGAAGCTAGCTTTTTTCTCGCCCCCCTCCATTTTTGGCCGCCTCCCCTCTCTCAGAATTCTTGATATCTGTCTTTCTGTCTCTAGGCTTTTTGTTGTTTGGATTCGATTTGTAACGGTCGCTTGTTTGAAATTTGAAACTGCAACGGTAACTTGTGTTGATATAAAGAGGGGATTTCTCTGATTTTTATTTCTCTGACATGCCCGTTACTTGAATGATGCAATGAATTCTCATGTGGGCCTGAACAAACGTCAAAGCCGATGAAATCAGCTCCGTGGGCCGACTAACAAAAGTGAGCGTCCCAATAGCAGCCCAAGCATAATTTCACAAAACCCCTCAACTATGAAGGAGGTTTGCACCAACCCCACCCCCACTCCTGGCGGGCAAAGGGGGGAAAAACCGAACTCTTAGGGGCCAAAAAAACTTTCTAGATTTAGGGGGTGTTTGTTTCACCAAAAATTTTGGCATTTGATATGGATTACAAGTTTTGGAATCAAAAAGTGAGTTTTTTTTTGTATTTTGGGATTTCATATATGGTGTTTGTTTTAATTTTTTTTTAGAATATTGAATCTCAAAAGTGCAAAAAGTGCCTAATTTTTAGAATTTGTCAAATCCTCTCAATTAGAGAGGATTTTGACAAATCCCATAAATGGGTGTGCTTTCTATTAATTGGAGAGGATTTGAGAACTCTCAAATTTATCCTTTTGTGGGAGGTAACCTCATCAAGATAGCATATTCATCATATTACAAGATTTTGGCATTTGGTAATGCTACAATTTGAGTTTGAAACAAACAATATTTTAGAAATCCCAAATATTATAAATTGTAGTATTCCAAATCCCAAAATATTAATGAAACAAACAATATTTTAGAAATCCCAACTCATAACAAAATACCTATGAATTTTAAATCCCATGGTGAAATCCATATCCTAAAATTATAGGATTTGAAACAAACAACCCCTTATAGTTTTCTCATCAGACCCTACCAATAATTCAGGAATAATTAAAATATCTTTTAAGTCATTTGCCACTTATAGAGAAACATACCCTCCTCCCCTCATTGATGAAACTTTTTCTCCTTAGAAAAATCTAGCTACTGCCAATTACAGGTGGCTGTGAGAAAATTTTGAAGTTAAGGTGGATTTTGTGACACCCCTTGAAGTTCAAGGCCCATTTGTGAGGGGGGGGGAATTCACAAGATTCTTGTGCAAAACCCCAAAGTTCAGGAGCTTTTCGTTTCAGTTTGAACAATCTCTTAAATGGGTTAATTGCATATTAGTCCCTTAAATCATCCATAATTATAAATTAGCCCCTTAAATCTCCATATTTGCTCACTAGTCCCTCAAACCTACAGTTTTATTGCAATTACTCTCCTCTATTACTTTTTGTGTTATTTTCTCTAACATTGTTAGGTTAGACCTTAACTCAACATCTATAATTACCTAAATACCTCCAACTTATATAGGGTGGAAACTTTAGACAATTATATATGGTTTAGAGTGAATATTACCATGAAAAAAACTCTAAAATGGGTTTGAGGACGCCCTTGACTGTTGAGGAAGAAAAACTTTTTGGCCCCGTTTGGCAAAGGGTTTAATGAAGAGGGGTTAAAGAGAAGAATTAATGTACTTAGCCCATTTGATAATCCGAAGGATTAAATTATTAACCCGTTAAATAAGTTTTATTTTAGCTCTTATAATCAATTTTAGTGTTTGGGAATAACAATGATTTTGACTATTTTCTTTATAATTAGAAGGGTTAACTCTTATTCCATCTAAATAGGAGTATTAGTAAACCCCTCATTTTGAGGGTTTAACTCATTTTAACCCCTCTAGAGAGGTTAACTTAACCCTTCTATATTTTTTATGTTTGACAAATTATGGAGGGTTAACTCACTTTAACCCTTATATAGATTTGTTGTGTTTGGCAGGTTAAGAAGGGGTTAAGTCTCCTTAACCCCTTACTTAACCCTTTGCCAAACGATACCTTTGGGTTTGGATGTAAAATAAACGGCTCGTAGGTTTCAACCAACTAAGAGATGGGTTGGTGGGGGTTTATATGAGGGTATACCGGGTAAATCCTCTCATTCCGTTGCAACAAGTTTGGATACATAAAGGAATATGAGAGAACTGATTAAAGTAAACCCAAGAGAAAGGGATAGAAAGGAAGTAGATGGAATGGAATTAGTTGTGTTTGGATAGTCAATAAGGAGAAGAGAGAGAGTATGTTATAATTTGCGTTTGTTTAGGATGGAAAATAAAAAGTGAAGGGATTCTACATGACAATATATAATTTGAAGAATTAATACACATCTATAACCTTTTTTCTCTAACGGCAATATTGGAGTAGTGGAGAAATTTTACTTAAGTTGTGATTCCTCCCCTTCCAATCCGTCCACTTTAGGAGGGTTAAGAAGGTGAGAGAATTTGCCTGTTTCTAACCCTTCTCTCCTATCTTATCTCGGTACTTCTAAAATGTAGCCATACCCCATACCTGACACATGTCATACTCATACCCTACACTTCTTGGACACTCCTTAAATGTATGCATATATTTATTCACATCAGTACTCAATTGCACAATGCATGTTTAATCTAAAACACTCGTCATACATTTCTTGGATATATAACCTACAGTTCACATCCATTTTCGTAACTTGTTGGATAAAGGTTAAGCTCATTTCATCCTTAAGAACTAAAATAAGATTTAAAAGGGTCAACTACATGTATAGGGGCTAACTATGATTATATCTCGTGAGTTTCAGTCATGTCCCCGTACCATACCTTTTACAAATTTACCATGTCCCATAACAATACCCGTATCCGCACCCATATCAGTGCAATGTAGCCCCCCCTCAACAAACATAACCTTACGAGGGTCCGCATTACAACTTCCTAACCTTTTCCCTTGCATCCTAAGAAAACCTATCCAAACTCACTGCAATGACGAAATATTCTCCTCGAAGCTCACATAACAAACCTAGAGGGACAAAACTACAAGAGACATATAGATTTGAGGGGCTAATGAGCAAGTACTAAGATGCGAAGGACTAATTTGTAATTAGGGATGATTTAAATGACTAACGTACAATGACCCCTAAATGATAATTGCTCGTTTCAATAGGTCCAATTTCGGGGTCTCACCCTCTAATTTCACACCCTCTAGCGAATCTCATCCTCTTCCGCTGCATCGTCCCGTGATCGATCTCAGCCGGTTTCAAAAGGTAATTTCTGCTTCCGTCCAAAACCCTAAACATGTCTCGAATTGAGGGTTGAGAGCGCTTATTTTGATAGAATCAGTTCTTTTTTTTTTTTTTGTTCTGGATTGAATTTTGGATAAAATTTGTTTGTCTTAGGTCTTTTATCAACGATTCTTATGTTGAAAATTGTTTTCAGGCCTTGATATTTGCTATTTTGTACGTTCAATAATTGACCGCACGCCCTTAAAAATTTTGGGCGTGGTGAAATAAGGATATCATGCTATATTACTGTGAACTTTAATCATTTTGATTTTTAGTTATATTCTTATTCTTAACATGTCGATTGATTTCCATATCCTGTCACATTGTACCCTTCAATTTTCAAGATTGTTAAATTCATGTGTCTGCTTGGTTTGGTGTCATGAGGGATGAACATGTTGATGAGCAAATGATCTATATAACCAAGTCGATGAGTTAGATGAAGTTCTTGTTGGAGCAATCAACAACAAAGCAAATTGAAGTATAATATGTATGAGGAGAGATTTAGTAAGAGAACCAAGTCGATGAGTTAGATGAAGTTCTTGTTAGAGCAATCAACGACAAAGCAAATAGAAGTATAATATATATGAGGAGAGATTTAGTAGGAGAAGCAAATGTAAAAACTCTTCTTAACTCTTGGTTATTGTAGCTACAGTATTCGGCCTTTTTTTTTCTTTTTCTCTTAGGTAGAAGGATGCATGAATGCCTATTTAAAGGCTTAACAAAGTGTTTCATAATAGAATTTTAGTATGACTATAATTTCTAGAGATAACTAACTCAAATCCTTTTAGAATTATGATTAACTTCAACAGGTTGGGGGAGAAATTAGGTCTAATATAGAGTTGATGGGTTTTAAACACAAGTTAAAAATCAATTTTAACCAAAAAGCTATAACTATCAGGTATTGACCCAAACTCCTATTTAAACTCATCACTCTTTCTTATCTTATCCGATGTGGGACTATACTCACATATTAATCACCTCCACAACTCTCCCTTAATTTGCGAGTATAGTCCAATTCAACTATAATTCAATCTTCCACGGAATTCACTAAGTTTTGCACCACTTCACTCGTGGGCTAACCAATTCACAAACTTTTACACCACTTCACACATAGGCTAACCAGATCATGCATTTAGCACATAGCTATCAAACATCCGTAGGAACTTTCACCACTTCACTCATGGTGATGAACTAGACTATATCACTCCTACGGGCATCCGTGGATTCTCCCGACACCTTTGGTCTTCACATCGAAGATCATCTGTTTTTTTTTAAATTACTTAGACAATGACCTTAGCTCTGATATCACTTGTTGGGGGAGAAATTAGGCCCAATCTAGAGTTGATAGGCTTTAAACAGAAGTTAGGAATCAATTTTAATCTAAAAGCTATAACTATCAGGTATTGACCCAAACTCTTATTTAAACTCATCACTCTTTCTTATCTTACCCGATGTGGGACTATACTCACATATTAATCACCTCCACAACTCTCCCTTAATTTGCGGGTATAGTTCAATTCAACTATAATTCAATCTTCCACGGAATTCACTAAGTTTTGCACCACTTCACTCGTGGGCTAACAAATTCACAAACTTTTGCACCACTTCACTCGTGGGCTAACCAGACCATGCATTTAGCACATAGCTACCAAACATCCGTAGAAACTTTCACCACTTCATTCATGGTGACAAACTAGACTATATCACTCCTACGGGTATCCGTGGATTCTCCCGACACCTTTGGTCTTCACATCGAAGATATCTGTTTTTTTTTAAATTACTTAGACAATGACCTTAGCTCTGATATCACTTGTTGGGGGAGAAATCAGGCCCAATTTAGAGTTGATGGGCCTTAAACAGAAGTTATGAATCAATTTTAATCTAAAAGTTATAGCTATCAGGTATTGACCCAAACTCCTATTTTAACTCATCACTCTTTCTTATCTTATCCGATGTGAGACTATACTCACATATTAATCACCTCCACAGTTCTATCTTCGTCAGTTAACGATCTCAAGTTGTAAAGTTTAGCTGCCAGGGCCTTCAACACTTTTGATGATGATATATCTAAATGTGTCCTCTTTCCTGTGATTATATCAAACTAATTAATTGGACGGGAATGTTAGTTTAGCATCCGCCATCCGATCAATGTTCCCTTCTCGTGAGCCCTTTTGAACATTCATGTTAACTATTCTTTATATTGAGTATCTGAGTTTTCTTTTGAGTTTGACGAATATTTGACTTTCGGTTTATGTCATTTGTAAGATCCGGATAACTACACACATGCAATAGGGTTGATGTACTACATAAACAATACACTCTAAGATAAGATATTATTCATCCACTTATTTGGGTGTCTTTCTCATAGCAATAGCCAACATAATTTTCCAATTCTTGAACACCCCCACTCACCCAACACAACCATGGACGTGAGGACTCGCTACCTGATTCTTCTTAGTTTCAATACTTACAGATAATAAATATCTCTACCCTCTGCAGAGAATATCTGAAAATTATATTCTTCTTCCCTCCAAATGCAAAGGAAGCAAGCCTCCCCATTTTGCTCCTCCTCTCTTCTTATTTCATTACTGAACAATCTACCTCATTTCCAAAGGCTATTTTTTCTGCAATCCGTAATTTGACCATATATGACACCAAATGCCTGAAATGAACCTCAAGCACTCACTGTTGGGATATTCATGTAAAGTATAGCCTCACATTGGATATGATAAGAAAGAGTGATATTTTAATGTTCAGGGGTGGAGTTTATCTCAAAATAGGCCAAAAGATCGGTGTTTTATGTGAAATTTACCCTATTCTTTTTCTATTTGACGATAAATCCATAAACAATGTACTTATGTTACTTATCTATATTTTGTAATTTTCAGGTAGCAAAATGAAGGTGAAGATACTTAACTGGCACGCTGTGGCTTCATGGACGTGGGATGCGCAGGACGAAACCTGTGGGATTTGCAGGATGGCATTTGACGGATGCTGCCCAGATTGCAAGTATCCTGGCGATGATTGCCCATTGATATGGGGTGCCTGTAATCATTCCTTCCACCTGCACTGCATCTTAAAGTGGGTGAACTCGCAGACTTCACAGCCTCATTGCCCTATGTGTCGCCGAGAATGGCAGTTCAAAGGTTAGATTTTTCGTTGTGATATGTGTACCGCAAACTATAACATAGGATTCAGTATATGTTGTTCACTCGGAAGTGCTCTGTTTCTAGCTAAACCTATGGGATCGGTTTTGAGACAAATGAAATGCTTTTTTTTTATTAGTCCTTGATTTTGGAAATGGTTCTAAGAGGGGGAAAAAAATATTTGAGAGGATGCATAATGTCTTATTTCATACTTTACCATACGTATTCTATTTCAGAATAAGTTGTTTACTTAATGTTAGGTAATCTATTTTTTTTTGGAGAGTGTTCTCTTCCTTGCCTCATTTTTATCCTCAATGCCTGCAATAAAAACACATTTTGAGAAAAAATTCCATCTATATACCCCTTACATATATGATATTTTAAAGTTACCCTTACGACAATACCTTCAAATACTCCTGAACCATTAGTTTACCTTTCAGCATAATTTTTTTAGATTTCTAGTGGAGATAAGATAAATGATAATACTTACTAGAATGCAATCCCTAGCATACTGTTGCGATGCGAGAAACACAAAAGTGTGGTCTCTCTTGAATTGCTATCGAACTTTGTGAGTCATCAATGGCTCCATTTTTTTTTTCTCTCTAGTAGTGCAAATGTAGTTGAGCGATTGCAGTCTAGTTATCGCTCCTCAAAGGTAAAAGTCCTATTCAACCCTAAACTTTTACCTTCCTAAAATGCATACAAAAAACCTGAATGTACATACAAAAAGAAAAGAAAAAAGGGTGGAGAAGGACCAGCGTGTTCAATTTCCTATTTTGGGTAAGTTGGTAAATATGAAGACTTGGGTGTCAGATAATGACTATTTATAGACTTAATAATGATCATCAAGTTTAGATTAGAATTTCATGGGTTAGAAAGTATCTAAACAAGTTTTATGATTGAAGTGTTGGGTAATGATCATGTACAGGCTGCCACAGCCAACTCTCTTTATATGCTGAGTCTTAGTTCTCAATTGTGTAGTGCATTGTCATCGGATTCTATTTGTGATGGAGAGTTGGCATTATGCTGGCGCATTCCTTTTCCTGTGTCATCGGATTCTCAATTTCGTCTCTTTTTGTGCTGGATGCGGCTGTAACAGAGCAGCTCTGTTTGTTTGTTTGTTTGTTTTTCTTTTTCCCTTTTATTCAATTTTTAGACTGATCTACTTCCAGTCTTCAGACTTTCTTAACACTGCATTGATTCGGAGTCTCTCTACTGTAAATATATGTGAAGTGATTATTTTTCTAATCATAAGTGTGGCAACTCTAATAGCATAGTAGTTTTTGTTATGTTAGAAATGAATCTTAATCGTCTAAATTAGTAAGTTTTATTCATCACGATCGTTCAATAAGATCCATTTAGTTGTTATTCAGCACTTCTTTAGATGCTGACGTGACGTCTATATGTCATCCCTACTTCTTGAATCAGTTTATTCCCCTCAAGGCTTAGAATTACCTCAGACGTAGCTAAAGTTTAGTCAATTTAGGAATAAAATCAATTTTATTGTATGAATATTCTTTATTTCTAAATAAAATCCCGAAAGGTCTTCTTTTTCTTTTCCTAAAAATATTTATAATTGCTACTCAAACAAAAAAATTGAAGGAAGTAGAAGAATTATGATTTCCTCTACTTCCAAAATTTTATGAAAAAGAAAAAAATAGTAATTTCGTCACTTCCTCCTTCATAGTTTTTAAAATAATAGATTTGATTTACTTCCTACTTCTGATACTTACTATCAATCAAACGGGCCATTAATACAAATCATAACTATATGTGAAATGATAACCTATTATGATTGAAGTAATGTTAAATGTATTGTACTTTTGATGCTTTTTTTCATTCAATTAGACTACCAAGGTGGACATTTCTTGTTCACATGCGTCCATGAATCTCATGATACCAGTTCATAAGGAAGGATTTCATATGTTTGAATTCACACGAGTTAATTTGAAAGGGGTTATTTTGGGCTTTTTAACAGTTCATCAAACGATGTTAAGAGGGTTTAGTTGAAAAAAATTGAAAATGTTTGGGGGATTGTCTAAAACACCCCAAATTTATTAAGTGGGACTAATTGACCTTTTTAAAGTTGAGGAGGGTTTTCTCAAAATTGGCCGAACTAAAAGGGGGTGTTTTGACATTTTCAAACATAAGGGGGATTAGCTAAAAAATCTACCTTTTAACTGATCTTTCTATTGGATCTATCTTGCAGAAAAGGGAATATATTAATTGCACTAAAATGACCTATTGTTTCCTTTTTATTTTTACTTATTAAACGACTCCATTAGCAAAGCGTTGCAGTTAAATGACCTATTGTATTTTTCATTAAAAAAATGCTTATGTCGTCATATATTTCTCATAAAGATGAAAATACCCACCTCCCCCATGCTATGAATGTATAAATGATGGGGTTATTAGTTTAGACAATAGTAGAAAATACCATAATTCCTCATCTTCTCCAAAATTACTATGCCTAAAGAGCTCTAGCGACTTAGAGATCTCAATTTGGATAGCACATTGACTCAATTCAAATTGGAGGAAGAGAAATTTGTGCAATTTGCCTTGAGTTTGGGACAAGGGTTTCCATCTCTAAGGTAAATTTCCTCTCCTCCCATGCTTCATGTTGGAGTTCAACATCTTAGGCTTTCCTTCATGTTTCATCGCATTGAATTGAAGACAATGCAAAAATTTTAGCTTTAGGTCTAATTTCCGGGAGGAAAATATATTACATGAGGGTAGTTGGTTGCAATATTAGGGGTAATAATGACCTCGGACCGTCACATGACCCATCACATGGAAGTATTCCTAGAATCATCTAACATAACATTCACGTTTTACACTTTAGATCATTTAGTTAAAAACTTTGCAAACTTTAAGTTATTTAAGTAGTAATTTTATAACGGCCCGTTTGGTTGCTGAAGAGGGCTTGGGAAAGCTCGTCAAAACTGACAAAAACTGTCAGTCTTGACAGGCTTTCTACCCGACAGTTTTAACAGGTTTTCTACCCATTTCAACTCCTCTTTTCAGCAACCAAACGGGCCCTAAGTGGAGTCAAAAATGGGAAACATTAGTTCATTTTAGTACCAATTTACCCAAAGGGAATATTTCAACAAACCTCGGCTAAGATCCAGCCAGCTTCTGCACTCTCTCAACCTCAGTCTGGGGTGTCAACAGTTGTTACCCTCCACCTTAAATAATTAAATTTATATCCTTAATCTCCGCACCTGAAACCGCGCTTCTTCTACTAATAAAACCAAAAAAACCCCACATTCGAAGAACCCACCCCCATTGTCTCTTTCAAACAACACGGTTTACCAAAAACCCTATATAAACTCATCAACTCCTCCTCCTCGATCCATCATCACCAACCCTTTCGTTCTCTGGATAGTGGCAGAGATCATCTGCCGTAGCTATCTGAGGACGTAAGATTTGCTCTGAACCACGTTAAATCTTTGTGTTTGCCGTTGTTGTCTGTTTCTTTGTTCCTAGCATGGGAACAAAGAAGAAGGGGATTTCAGCTGGAAACGCCTGGTCAGTGCTGAGAATGGCTCTTCTTTGGGCCAGAAAGAGCGCCGCGTTGAACAAGAAAAGGCTCAAATCCAAAGCAAAGTTCCGCTCCCAAAGGATGCATTTCTTAGAGCGCCAGTTTTCGATCGACGAGACCCCCATTTTCCACCTCAAGATGCATCGGCCTGCTTCGCTCCGTTGGATTTCCTGCGCGAACCCTTCGACTGTTGATTTCGACGATGATGGGAGGAATTACTTTAAATGGGATGAGAATGACGTTAGGGAAATAGAAGAGAAGTGCCGTGTTGTTGATGAAAGTGAGGAGTTGGTACGCAAAGTTGATGAGGAATACGAGAAGGAAGAAGAAGGGATCGATTCGAAGGCAGAGGACTTCATAGTGAAGTTTTATCAGCAGATGAAGATGCAGAGGCAGATTTCTTTTTTGCAGTATAATGAGATGCTTGAGAGAAGCGCATGAGTCGAAGTTTTTTTTTCCCCTCCCCATTTTCATGTATACGTTTTTTTTGCTTTTCATTCTTTTGAATTGCGGCGCCATTGATGTAAATTACACAGCTTTGATGAGTTCATTAGTCTTCTATCATGACATTTTTGGTGTGAAATGTGTTTAATTCTATGGTTTCGATCCTTCCTTTTGGAGTGGATCTCTCAATATAACACAATAATAACTCTACATTCTGCTTAGTTTATCTTCAAATGATATAATTTGATTGTTTGGTCAGTATATACTTTAGTAAACTTGTGATCGTGGGACATTAGGTGCTAATGATTATTTAAAATGGGATAATTATCGAAGTGAGACAATTGTTCGTTTCTAGAGATAAATATTCATAGGTGATCGCTTGTGTGTAGTCGTACGTCGCTTTTCTTTCGGTATTATTCTGGTTCTAGATTGTGTTATACACATGTGAATCTGATTATATATTGATCATAATACGTTTTTATATTTTGATTAAATATCATTTCTACCGGAATACGATTTGGCTGGACAACTCATACTTTTATTTCGCTCATGTCTTTATATATAATTAATATTCCCATGTCTTTACATATAGTATTAGGGCTTTTTTCCTTTTACTGTTGGAGAAGAAGCTGGCTGAGTTTGGTTCTCTCAACTCCATTCTGAGATGTCAACAGTTGTTAACATCCAATTTAAAAGCATACAAATTAGACCAACTCCTAATCCAATTTAAAAACATACAAATTAATTAGACCTCTTGAATATCATCATTAGAGAAGGAAGAAAAAGCTATTGTTGATTCTAAGGCAGAGGGTTTTATAGAGGTTTTATCAGCAGATGAAGATGAAGATGCAGAGGCAGATTTCTTTCTTGCACTGTTTTTTTTTTTTTTTAATTTCTTTTTTTGTTATCACACACACACACACGTGTATATATATATACACTTTCTATCATTATATATTTTGGATGTATTTGCGGCGTTCGTAGTGTGTTCTGGTGAAAGTCGTTGAAATTGCTAATTTATGTACCCAAGAAACACGCCAAGGGAGGCGGGGGGTGTCGAGTGATATTTCCAAACTTCTTGGGGGCACTTTGCGAAGTTTACCCAAATCAATCGCCGCTAGCCCCCAAGAAAAACCAAACCCTAAATAAAGCAAAATCCGAAACCAACAATCCCTCTCTCCCTCTCTCAAATCCCTCCCCCCCCTCCTCTCTCTCTCTCTCTCTCTCTCAAATCCCTCCCCCAATTCTCTCCATGGGCGGCGGCTACGCGCCGCCAGATGTCGTTCACCGGACCTCCTTCGGCCGCCACCACCGGCCCTACTAGTCGTTCCGGTCCCTCCCTCCTCCTGGCCCGGCGCCTTTTTCCACTTCGAGGCGGCGACCTCGACTTCAGCGCCACCGCCGGCGAGGTCGGCCGTTGGTCGTCGTCGTCTTCCGTTGTTTCGGTGGCTTCCGGCGGCTCCCGAGGCGAGGCCCGGAGGGTAGGCAGGAGCGCTGCGGGTCGGCGGTTGTCGCCCGTACAAGGTACCTCGGTTGGAGGGAAGTCAAGTACGACGGGCCAACGGGAGGCTGGGTAGGAGGTCTGCGAGTGGCTCAAAAACGAGGTGCCGCCTCTATCGCGCTACCTGAATTTGGAATTTGATTAATTGCGAGGGGGGGAGGAGATTCTAATGTAAATTGATTTGAGCGATGTAAATGTAATGTAATGGGTTTTGTATGACATTAATTAATTGCTGCCTCTTATTTCAAATAAGCCCCTAAGTTTCCCTTATGTTGGAATCTTTTAAAACTCAAAGCTTCACCCTGCGCATTTGAAGTCTCTCTCTCTCTCTCTCTCTCTCATTAAATATACATACATAAAATTTCTTTTTTCAATATTTTCTTCGTGGATTCGAAGTTTTTCGTGGATTCGAAAATCGTTCTTTGTGGATTCAGAGAACATCCTTGGTAGATTCTGAGGTTATCACTTCCACGCTGCGTTATATTCACGTCATGAATATACGTACGTACATGCATATGCATGCACACGCACCTGGTGAAATTTCATTTTGGAAACTTCTCGTCATTTATATGTTGCGTCTCTTCGGTCCAGATACATTTTCTTTGTTATTATGCTTTAATTTGGGTACAAGACGATAGATAGTCAGGGTATGAAATAACTATTTGATGATTTGGATTGCGGGTCACATTGCTGTGGAGAGCTTTGAAAATTGCCTGGCCCTCAACCATCTCTTTAATCATTTCGACCCGTTATAAATTCAAGATTTATGAGCTATATAAACCATGATATTTTGCTATTTTTTATTATTTTGACCCATTGTAAAATAATATTGCGGTGATAATTTTTTTTGATTTTGTGAGTTATAACTCATATTTTTTTATCATATATCTTTATTTATTTCGACCCGTTGTCAAATAATTTCGCGGATATAGAAATTTAAAATTTTATGAGCTCTAACCAATGGTTTTTGGCAATTTTAGTAATTGTTTCGACCGCTATCAAATAATTTTGCGGTAGTGAAAATTCATGATTTTATGACCCATTGCCCAATTTTTAACCATTTTCATATTTCTAGCGATTTAGTGGTTACGAGCCGTTTCCAAATAATTTCATGAAGACCAAAATTAACAATTTGATGAGCTATAACCCATAATTTTTGTCCATTTTAGTGGTTTCAACCTATATGCAAATAATTTTCTAGAGAAAAAATTCATGTTTTCATGAGCTATAACTCGTGATTTTGGACCAATTTTAGAGGTTTAGACCCCTTGGCAATTAATTTCCTTGAAGCTAAATTTCACAATTTCATGAGTTTTAACCACTATTTTTGGCCATTTCTAGCATTGGTAAATAAATTTTTGAATGTCAATATTCATGATTTCATGAGTTATAACCAATGATTTTTTGCCAATTTTAGTGGTATTGACCTGTAAGCAAATATTTTCTCAAAACCTAAAACTCACGATTTTGTAAGCTATAACTCACGATTTTATGAGTTATAACCTATGAGTTCAACAATTTTTATGGTTTTAACCTATAGCCAACTAATTTTCCGGGAGGCAAAAATTCACAATTTCATACCATAACTTTTGGCCACTTTAGTTGTTTTGACCTGTTGGCAAATAGCATCTCGGAAGCCAAAATTGATGATTTTATGAGCTATAACCTATGATTTTTGGTCATTTTTAGTGGTTTTAACCCGTTAGCAAATAATTACATATGCTATAATTCACAACTTCATGAGCTATAATCCATGATTATTTTTGCTACATGATATTTTTGCTATATTTATTTATTTCAACATGTAGGCAAATAAATTTCAGGAGGCAAAAATTTAGGATTTAATAAGCTATAACCTTTAATTTTTTTTGCCATTTTTAGTGGTTTCAATATGTATGCAAAAAATTGTTTGTAAGCGAAAACTCATGGCATGACAAGCTATAATCCATGATTTCTGGCCATTAAGTGGTTACGACCTGTTTCCAAATATTTTCAAGGGGACCAAAATATATAATTTGATGAGCTATAACTCATATTTTTTTTATCATTTTTAGTGGTTTCAACTTATGAGTAAATAATTTCCTAGAGGAAAAAAAATTCACGATTTCGTGAGCTATAACTAATAATTTTTTTTATCATTTTTAACGGTTCCAACCCTTGGCAATTAATTTATTTGAAACCAAAATTCATGATTTCATGAGCTATAACTCGTAAATTTTGACTATTTTTAGCGGTTTCGAACCGTTAGCAATTAATTTCCTTGAAGCCAAAATTCACGATTTCATGAATTATAACCACTATTTTTGGCCATTTCTAGCACTAGCAAATAATATTTTGAAGGTCAAAGTTCATGATTTCATGAATTACAACCACTATTTTTGGTCATTTCTAGCATTGGCAAATAATTTTCCGAATGCTAAAATTTATGATTTCATGGGCTATAACCAACAGTTATTTGCTAATTTTAGTGGCTTTGATCTATAAACAAATAATTTCTTAAAAACTAAAATTCACGATTCCATAAGCCATAACCTACGATTTCATGAGCTATAACCTATAAATTTTGACTATTTTTATGGTTCAACCTATAGGCAACTAATTTCTCAGAAGGCCAAAATTCACAGTTCCATGAGCTATAGCCCATGATTTTTGGCCGTTTTAGTGATTTTGGACCACTGACAAATAATCTATCGGAAGGCAAAATTCACCATTAAATGAGCTATAATCCATGATTTTGGTCATTTTAATTATTTTGATCTGTTCGCAAATAGTCTATCAGAAGCCAAAATTGACGACTTTATGGGCTCCCACGATTTTTAGCCAATTTTAGTGGTTTTAACCCATTAACAAATAATTATTTAGCCAATTTTAGTGGTTTTAACCCATTAGCAAATAATTACATGGGCTATAATTTATAATTTCATGAGCTATAATCCATGATTTTTTGGCTATTTTTAATGGTTTTCACATGCTAGCAAATACTTTTTGAGAGGCAAAGATTTACGATTTCATAAGTTATAGCCCATGATTTTTTGACAATTTTAGTGGTTTCGATGTGTAAGCAAATAATTTCCTTAAATTGAAAACTCATGACTTCATAAGCTATAAGCCATGATTTCTAGCGATCAAGTAGTTACAACCCGTTTCCAAATAATTTCATGAAATTAACAATTTGATGAACTATAACCCATAATTTTTGACCATTCTCAGTGGTTTCAACCTACGTGAAAATAATTCACTTGAGAAAAAATTCACGATTTCATGAGCTATAGCTCATAATTTTTGACACTTTTTAGCGGTTTTGACCACTTAGCAATTAATTTCCTTGAAGCAAAAATTCATGATTTCATGAGTTTTAACCACTATTTTTGGCCATTTCTAGCATTGACAAATAAATTTATGAATGTCAAAATTCATGATTTCATGAGCTATAATTAATGATTTTTTGCTCATTTTAGTGGTATTGACCTGTAAGCACATATTTTCTTAAAACCTAAAATTCACGAGTTCGTATTGTAACTCATGATTTCATGAGATAAAACCCATGAATTTTAATAATTTTTTATGGTTTCAACCTATAGGCAACTACCAGGATGCAAAAATTCATAATTTCATACCATAATTTTTAGCAATTTTTGTTGTTTTGACCTGCTGGCAAATAGTCTCTTGGAAGCCAAAACCCATTAGCAAACAATTACATGAGTTATAATTCACAATTTCATAAGCTATAATCCATGATCTTTTTGCTATATTTATTTGTTTCCACATGTAGGCAAATAAATTTTGGGAGGAAAAAATTTAAGATTTAATAAGCTATAACCTGTAATTTTTTGCCATTTTAGTGGTTTCAATCTACAGGCAAACAATTTCTTGAAAGCAAAAACTCATGGCATTATAAGTTATAAGCCAAGATTTCTGGCCATTAAGTGGTTATGATCTGTTTTCAAATATTTTCAAGGGAACCAAAATTTATAATTTGACGAACAATAACTCATAATTTTTAACCATTTCTAGTGGTTTCAACCTATGAGCAAATAATATCCTATTGGAAAAAATTCACGATTATGTGAGCTACAACTAATGATTTTTTTATCATTTTTAGCGGTTTCGACCCTTGGTGATTAATTTTCTTGAAACCAAAATTCATCAATTTAAGAGCTATAACTCACAATTTTTTTTTACTATTTTTAGTGGTTTCGTCCCGTTAGCAATTAATTTCCCCGAAACCAAAATTCACGATTTCATGAATTCTAACCAATATTTTTGGCCATTTTTAGCGCTAGCAAATAATTTTCTGGAGGTCAAAATTCACGATTTCATAAATTATAACCACTATTTTTTGACATTTCTAGCATTGGCAAATAATTTTTTGAATATCAAATTTCATGATTTCATGAGCTATAACCAACAGTTTTTTTACCAATTTTAGTTGCTTTGGTGTATAAACAAATAATTTCTTAAAAGCTAAAATTCACGATTACATAAGCCATAACCCACGATTTCATGAACTATAACCTATGAATTTTGACTATTTTTATGGTTCAACCTATAGGCAACTAATTTCCCAGAAGGCCAAAATTCACAATTTCATGAGCTATAACCTATGATTTTTGATCATTCTAGTGGTTTTGACTGCTAGCGAATAATCTATCGGAAGGTAAAATTCACCATTACATGAGCTATAACCCATGATTTTTGGCCATTTTAGTTATTTTGGTCTGTTAGCAAATAGTCTCTTAGAAGCCAAAATTGACGATTTAATGAGCTGTAACCCATGATTTTTGTTCATTTTTAGTGGGTTTAACCTGTTAGCAAACAATTACATGAGTTATAATTCACAATTTCACTAGCTATACTGCATGATTTTTTTGCTATATTTATTTGTTCCACATGTAGGCAAATAAATTTTGGGAGACAAAAATTTAGGATTTAATAAGCTATAACTTGTATTTTTGGTCATTTTTAGTAGTTTTGATCTGCAGGCAAACAATTTCCTAAAAGCAAAAAACTCATGGCATCATCAGCTATAAGCCATGATTTCTGGCCATTACGTGGTTATGACTTGTTTCCAAATATTTTTGAGGAGACCAAAATTTACAATTTGATGAGCTATAACTCATGATTTTTGACCATTTTTAGTGGCTTCAACCTATGATCAAATAATTTTCTAAAGGAAAAAAGTTATGATTTCATGAGCTACAACTAACGATTTTTAATCATTTTTAGTGGTTTCGACCCCTTGGTGATCAATTATATTGAAACTAAAATTCATGATTTTATGAGTTATAACAACTTTCTTTGGCCATTTATAGTATTGACAAATAATTTTCTGAATACCAAAATTCATGATTTCATGAGTTGTAACCAATGAATTTTTTTTTTCAATTTTAATGGTATTGACCTGTAACCAATTATTTTCTCAAAACCTAATATTCACGATTTCATGAGCTATAACCCAAGAATTTTGACCATTTTTATATTTTCAATCTATAGGCAGTTAATTTCCCCGAATGCCCAGATTCATAATTTCATGGCTACATCCCACAATTTTTGTCCATTTTAGTGGTTTTGACCCCTTGGCAAATAATCTACCAGAAGCCAATATTAACGATTTCATGAGCCATAACCCATGATTTTTTGGCTATTTTTGTGGTTTCAACCTATTGGTGAATAATTATATGAGCTATAATTTACAATTTCATGAGCTCTAATCCACAATTATTTGGCTATTTTAATAATTTCCGCATGTAGCCAAATAATTTTTAGGCGGCAAAAATTCACAATTTCATGAGCTAAAACCCATAATTTTTGACCAATTTTTATGGTTTAAATCCATGAGCAAATAATTTCGTAGAGGAAAAAATTTATTGATTTCACGAGTTATAACTCACAATTTTTTTACTATTTTTAGTGGTTTTGACTCGTTGGCAATTAATTTCCTTGAAGCCAAAATTCACGATTTTGTGAGTTATAATCACTATTTTTGGCCATTTCAAACGTTAGCAAATAGTTTTTATGAAGGTTAAAATTCATGATTCAATGAGCTATAACAAAAATGTTTTTGCTAATTTTAGTGGTTCTGATTTGCAAGCAAATAACTTATCAAAAGCTAAAATTCACGAGCTACAACCCATGAATTTTGACCATTTTTATTGTTTCAATGCAACTAATTTCCCGAAAGGCCACAATTAACATATTCATGAGCTATTACCCATTACTTTTTTTACAATTTTAGTGATTTTGACATGTTGGTAAATGATCCCTCGGATGCCAAAATTAACGATTTCATGAGCTATTACCCATGATTTTTGGCTATTTTTATTGATTTCAACCCGTTGGCAAATAATTACACGAGCTATAATTCACATTTTAATGAGCTATAATCTATGATTTTTGGCTATTTTTAATGGTTTTCACACGCAAGAAAAATAATTTCCGGGAGGTAAAAATTCACAATTACATGAGCTATAACCCACGATTTTGGCCATTTTTAGTGGTCTCGATCTGTAGGTAAATAATATTTTAAAAGCAAAAAACCTGTGACATCATAAACTGTACGCCATGATTTCTGACCATTAAGTGGTTACGACCCGTTTCCAAATCACGGAGACCGAAATTCATAATTTGATGAGCTATAGCCCATAATTTTTGTGGAGGAAAATATTCATGATTTCATGAGGCATAACACACAATTTTTGACCATTTTCGGAGGTTTTGACCTCTTGACAATTAATTTCCTAAAACCAAAATTCACGATTTCATGAGTTATAACCACTATTTTTAGCCATTTATAGCATTGGCAAATAATTTTTTGAAGGTCAAAATTCATGATTTCATGAGCTATAACTAACGATTTTTTGCCAATTTTAGTGGTACTGATCTGTAAGCAACTATTTTCTTAAAAGCTAAAAATTCACGATTTTATAAGCTGTAAACCACAATTTCATGAGCTATAATCCATGAATATTGGCTATTTTTATGGTTTCAACTTACATGCAACTAATATATCAAAAGGCCAAAATTTATAATCTCATGAGATATGACCAATGATTTTGGCCATTTTAGTTGTTTTGATGTGACGCCCCTGGTTTCACCGAGGCTGCAGTCCAAGGTAAACCCAGAGATGTCAAATATGTCATGCACCTAACACTGTGTAACAACACGTTTCACCATCACAGTAATATCTCTCTAGTGGAATCAAATAAAAACAGTGTAGGTACAAGCATACATAAGAAAGACAATCATACAATGAACATGATAAAGAAAAAAGACACCATAAATATCCAAAATCATGGTCCAACAGTAGTATTAACAAGTCTCAACTAAAGAAAAAGATATATATCTAATAATCTGAAATAAGAAGTAAATAAGCTCAAATGTAAGAATCAACTGAAAAGTACATAGGCTCTCAGCCTCCAAAATAAAATACAAGTCTAGAGATCATAACTAAACAACTGTGGAGCAAATCTACTACGGATAAACGACGGTGACTATGCTGAAAGTTCGTCAACCTGTGGCTCTTCGAAACACTGATCCGCTGCCTGAAAAGAAGGGAAAACAACAACGTCAGAGCGCTAGCAAGATTATCTTCATCCGCCCCCCAGGGGAAGGGCTACTAAGTATAATGAAGGCTCTACCTATAATATGCATAGTCTACCTAATTCATTTATCCCGTACTAACTGGAATTTATATTTAGAAATCCACAACACTAGACTGGTACGTCGAACGAAATAATCCAAATAAGGAAACCCTCATATATATACCATGTGTCTCAAGCTGTGGGTTTCTAAGTATAATATCCAAACTAAGAATAAATAATGAAGGAAAACAATACGTACCATTACAAACAATGTCATAAATGTCAACCAAACACCTCATACTACCCTTGGTAGATGAAAACGGATACCAATACACAATGTTGTGTAATCCACAATGTGCAGCACCTCAATAACGAACTATGTCAAAAATTCTGTAACCACTTGCGAATCAGGTTATCGACTATTTCATAAAACCATTATTCACTAAAATTCTACGACTCATTGTAGGCTGTCTAAAAATCACAATAGATAGCTTATTCAAACAAGCTCCGACAACGGAGGTCAC
>NC_033798.1:2569604-2616315 GCF_001876935.1 Asparagus officinalis | reverse complement strand
TACATGCAACAATAGAAGTATAAAGGGTCTATCTGTAATTTGGCAATAGTACAGGAGGTCTATCAGCAATTAACCCAAAAACTTATTTGATCAATATATACAAGATGCACAAACATAACCAAAACTTCTGAGGGGGCTTCCTACACCTCTTCAAAACCTCTGCTTTGGTAGCTTACAAGTTAAAAACACCTTGCACATTAAATCTAAATAACACTACATCAAACTAATCTCTAAAACATTTTCCTCTACCAACTCATCTCTGAGCCATGTTACTCATGCTTGATTCTATTTCAGGGTAGCCAAACTCTACCTCTCTATCCCTTCTTGAGGCCAAATGCTTCGATACCGCCATCAATTTCAGTGCTGCCACCATCTTAGCCCACTTGCTCGATGAGACGTGTGAACCAGAAATATCGGTGGGATGAGGAACTAAATCAACATTAGAATCATCACCCGATGTGTGAATGAACTCGTTTATATTATCCCACCTAGGAAGCTGAGATAACGAGTTTGGTGCATCGAGCTCCACATTATCTCCTATGTTTCCAGGCATCAAAATGTCCCTAGTTGGAATATCACCAAACTGCATATCGAGAAAGTCCTTCATGTTGAAATTATTGCCTTGTAAGGAACTTAAACTGTGCTCTTGAAGGAAACCCTGCCCTGTCAAATAGTCCTTAAGTTCATTGTACGATGTAGGAGGTTGGCGAACGACACCCACTTGAGCAGCCAATTCATCTGCAACAAGATATGATGTCAATTTTTTTTAAAACAACTGTGATGACAAATTGATGATCGAGAATATATAAGGGTAAATTTTATAAAGCATAGTAAACCCCCATAAGCTTTCAAGATTACACTAAACTCTCCTGAACTATTGAAAATTCTCTTAAACAGTGTTAAGAGGTGGAGTAAAAAGTCTAAACTACTATCTTCTACTTTTTATCTATATTTACCATAAAAAGAGTAATCTAGAAGTTATATTTAGTAGATAAGGTAATCTAATTATGCAAAAGTTGTCACCTGCAGAACACATGACAACTTAAATGAATTCAGTCATGGTACAAGACTACAGGTTAGGGGATTTTCTATGATTTATAAAATTGGGAGATTGTTGTACAAAACCCCATGAAGTTCAGAGGGGTTACATTTTCGGATGTATAATTTAGAGCCAATCACCTTGGTTTGAGGCAGAAAGGTAATTCTGTGCTTCTGAGAAACTTGATTGTGGTAGTACAGAAATAGCATTTGATGTTGGCAGGCACCGCGGAAGAGGCTCAGTCACAGGACTCAACTCGATTATTTGCTCAGGATTTTCATAAGCAATCTGTTTCAATTTCTCGACTTGAATCTGCAAACCAAATAAAAGGATTCATCAACAGATGCCTCAATTTTCTATTTACATAAAAAAAAATTATATGCAATGTGTCAGCTATCAAGTTGAATGTCTTACCACTCCTTACCCGGATGATGAAAAAATTACAGAATTTTGTAACACGAGAAGTGTTCTAATGATACATTGACATGGATAATTCCAGGATAAAGTACCTTCTGTGATGAAGTGAGATCATCTAAAGTATACAAACAACGGTCAATCATTGCGCCCGCAAGCTGAAATATGGAGTTGAACAAAAGAGTAACTCCATATCCACTGCAATACAAATAATTCTTGTCATCTAGAACACACTCCTTTGCATGTTCAATTGTCGCTTCCCATATCTTGTTCGACATCCCAGTGCCAAGAATCTGGAGGCAGGAAAGATAAACTGAGATTATTCAAATGATTTCAAAGTATGATATATCCAAAATCTACATGTTATTTTCTTACACTTCGGAGTTTATCTTGATCCATGACGAAGCTCTTCAAGAAGTCCTGTACAGTGTTGATCCCGTTATCCGCAAGCCTCTTGTGAAAAGCGCCGTCTTTGCCAATTTTTTCCAGGCGCCATACTTCATCATCCAGTGATGGAGGGTGATGCTTCCTGTACACTGAGTTCCGCATGAAAAATAAACATCAAATGTGTGCAGTTTAGAGTTATTTTTGTGGTCAAGATCCACGCAAAACACGAACTTACATTCTCCTCGGTGATCTTTAACCACAAATGCTCCACTTATCGCTTCTTGGACGCTTGCTTCAGAGCATCGGCTTTGAATAATCCTTGCACCCAGCCTGAACTTACGACTCCTTATCCAACTTGAATTGTCGGTAAAAGCGACATCTCCAAGTAAACCAGCCCCATTATTCATTGTGATAACCAGTTCCCCCGTTAACAACGGCCTTTTGCCTTCTCTTTCACGCACTATAACGTCACTGAACTCCTTTTCCGTCCATTCCTTTTGGTCATCACTACCGAAATCACCATCAAGAACAAGAATCTCGATTTTGGCTGACGACAGAGGGCCTGAACTGATATTCTGGCTTAGTTCAGTGTCCATTATGACAATTTGAACAGGTTCTCTGCCCTCAGCTTCGATTCTGCTGCCTGTGAAAAGAGTTTGAGGCAAGGTATTCTGGAAATGTAGCCGATATCTTTTGCTCGTACTTGTTTGGATTCGGTTAATTGGCAATCTATAACAAAAACACAACAATACTTGTCAATGGTTTGATGGTCTTAGTTACAGAAAGTTACACGAATGGATTGTTTCATCAAGTTTCTAAGCGTGTAACATATATGCTTGGGTCAATTGTAATAGACCCCCTATACTATTGCGCAATTGCAGATATACATCTGGTTGTTCTATTGTTGCAGATAGGCCCCCCAGCGAAATTTCTGACGGGTCTGTTGTCAAAAAAACAATTTTCTCTTTCTCCATACTTATGGGTACGGAGGGGTCATGCAGTGTCAAATGTTTATAAAGAGCAATCAGTCAAATGTTCTTGAAAAGTATACACTGACTTCAAAATACAGAGTGCCAGAAAATGAAGTGATCATCTAAGGAAACAAAGTGTTTTGACACAATCCGGGGAAAACAAAGGTTTTTAAGGTGGTAGGAAAAACGAAAACGAACAATTCAATAAGATAAAACTTTATGATTCTCCAGATATATCAAATATATTTCCTGGTATTGACAAATAAGGAATGTGGAACAAATTTTACCTGGGAGAAGATGAGTGCACAAAGCGGCAAAGTGCTTTTCCTACTTCTTCCTGCACCTGATAAAAAAATTTAATATTGTCTCAGGAACTGTGTAGGAAAAATTGAAAGTTTTCAAATTTTAACTTCAATATCCATCCATGTGTTCAAGAAAATTAAATTTTGGGTAAGATTTCCAGGCCTGAGGAATCACATACTTCAACATGGAAAATTTTGTTTTAAAGCAGAGGAATTTTCTCTAGTTCATTCCTAGTGCTTTCTTATCATGAATGACATAAATCGAAGCATCAAAGTTTTGATTCCTTTGAAAATGAGCCTACATTAGGATACAAACCAAATAAAACCACACGAAAGTAACATTTTGGAGATGAGCTACGTTAGAATTCAACCCCACTACTATAATACAAAATAATCAGCTAAATGTTTTTGTATGTAAAAATTTGAGTTTGACACTTGAGAAAACAGAAAAATAGAAAAGATTTGATCTTTACCACTCTACGGAGAAAAGGTTCGAGCTTTGGCAAATGCTTCTGCATGCACTGCACTCCCATTACTCCTCTCATTGCCCTGCAAACAAAACAACCTACTTAAAACTAAGTAGAAAGAAGAAGAAGAAGAAGCAAAAAAAAAGTGTTTTTTTTTTAACTCGCTCAATCTAAAATCATTCTTAACCCACAATATACATTCTGAATTACTTTCAAAACCAATTTCTATTCATCAATTTCTTGCATAGCAAAATGAGGTCCTGACGGTGGGTTTAAAAATAATTCAAAACGCCATTTAAACAATGATTTTGGAAGTGGGTGGGTTTAAAATAAATCAGGATAGTACTTTGGGTAAATAATAAAAAAAAACAAAAAGAATCCATGGCGTCAAACAATAAAGCTCACCCAAGCATAGGCCTCTGCTTCTTCAACTGGGGAGCTAAAGATCCATCAACCTCCTCACCCTCAAAAACCCTTTTCATAACTATAATAATAAGCAACAAAATCTAACTTTCAAAAAAAAAAAACCCTAACCCTAATCAAACTCAGCTCCCCCAGTTCACCACTTATATTAATGGGGGACAAAAAGAGCGGGAAGCAGGACAGAAGCTTCATAGGAGCGTGAGGAACACGTGAGGAATCATCCCGAGTAAAGACAGACATGGTTCACGGTTAGAGAACGAATCAGAACAAAGGAGCCATTCGGAGGGCAGCGATACTTAAAAGGGTGTTTTTTTTTTATTTGCAGACCCAAAGTTGTGCCGTGATTATTATCAAGGCCAGCCATTTTGAAAAATCATTCTAAGGTACAAAATACAATGAAATATTTTTAAACACACTTTCACTATAGGGGTGTTTTGTTCAACAGTGGACAAGAATAGGATTAAGAATCTGCTTTTTTTTTATGGATTCCTATCAAATCCATAAAAAAAATTTAAGACGGGTTTATGGATTCATGGAATACTTTTTTTTTCCTTTCTATGTTCGTTTCATAACATGAAAAAATGGAATCCAATTTTATAGAAACTCTTAAATTCCTATTCTTTAGTTTGGTTTGGAATGAGAATAGGATTCGGTCTCATAATAATATAGGGTTTGTGAAGAAACGGAATCCGGAAAAAAAAAAGAGGGAGAATAGTACAGGTGTGTCAGCTTTTTGCCCAAAATCCTCCCAAATCATTAGGATTTGGTTTCTATAAAATCACCATACTTTTTCAACTTTATAGATTTCGAAAATCTATAAATTTGTTGTGAACCAAACTCAGGAGTAGGATTCATAAAGAATCATTTATTTACGATTTTACCCCTGTCGGATTCAATTCCTATTCTTATTCCATAAAAAGGGTGAAACAAACACTTCACTCATTTAGTTAAGACGGTGAGCTTTTTTTTTTAACCCAAAAAGAATGAGAGTATCAGTAAAAGAAAGACAAGGACCAAGAGATCAATGGAAAAATAATGTAAACCAACTGAAATAATAATACAATTGGGAGAGGAAAAAAATGAACTTGTGGAAACTATAAACTCGGTCTTGACTATAACTTCAGAATTCTCGTGTAGTGACAGAATTCTCGATTTGGGTGGTCGCGGTTAAAATATGACGCTCTTTAACGTAACAAGTTGTCATATTTTTGGCCAAGTCCTAAAAATATGGTATGCGAACACAGAAAGTGGATTTTTTGGAAAATTCAGTACATTATTTCTGGTCAAGGAATAACCAAGTGAATGGGCATAAAAATAAATCAGAGCAAGACTTTGGGCCGTGAAAAACCTTCTCAAAGTGCACAGTGCAATTAGTAGTAAGTGAATCAAAATTTTTTTAAAAAAAAGGAATGATAATATTTGAAAAGAGGAAAGGGGGATTAAAATCAAATGGGGGAAAAGTCTGAGGGTACAGTGATAAGCGAAGTTGCAGAGAAATGATGAGGAAAAAGGAGGGAAAGAGGGTAAAAAAAGGACAGACGACGAGCAGCCCATTCAAGGCCGGCGGGTCATCACAAACCCTACTTCCCTAATTCCAAAAAATTCTTTTTTTTTTTTTACCCTTTTGGTGGGAATTTGGAGGAAAAGGGGCCTTTTATTCCGTACTTTTTTCTTTCTTTCTTTTTTTTAAAAAAAAAAACTCCGCTGTCACTAGCTCTGCTTTTGGGAGTGGATTTATTTGCTTTTTTTATTTTTTGGGTCACAAAAAGAGGAATATGTTTTTGTTGTCGGGTCCTTTTTGTTGATAGCGATTAGCGAACGAGCGTGACCGTTATCGGAACCGTTAGACTTAGGATTCCGGTTTTTATACTGTTTATAGTATTTTTTAACGGGAGTTTGCAGCATTTAATAATGTTTTTTTGTGTCGGCTTAGAAATTGACTAATGGAAAGATAACGGTCTTTCAAACCGTTATCTTCCTCATCACCTACAACTTTTATTAGATACTAAATGAACTAAACTACAAATTGTTTATTATTATCCGCTACCTCGTGTCACAATCAATATACTTTTATGTAGAGAACTTGCTCAATGCGATATTAGTATGCAGCTTGTATCTAGTTAGCATGTGCGTTTTGATAGTTAGAGAGAGAGGCAATTTTATACTCTAATTTCTCCCGCATGTTGAGCCTCCTACATTCAGACAGTGGTTGCTCTGATACCACCTTAAAAACGAAACCATGTAAATATATCAAAATTTTGAAATTTTGGTGTGATGGAAAAGGCTTTTAAGAGCCTTTTTTGCCAAGCGTAAAATTTCTCAAGAGCGATTTTGCAATTAAGGAGCAAGTCCAATGATAAAATTAAAGTTTGCTAAAGAAAGCATTTAGGGTGTGTTTAGCAATCACCCAAAAACTGGGCCAGGTTCAACTTTAGCGCGGCTCTACTCTAAACTAGTTCAGTGTTAGACCACCACCTCCGGATCCAAACTAAACTAGTTTTAGGATCTTTTTTCGGCCTAGGAAGAATTGGACCAGAACTAGACCACATTTTGCCAATCCAAAGCAAATCCAAAACTTGGACAGATTCAAACCTTGCTCAATTTTAGGAATTTGACAAACACACCCTTACATAAAGGTTTTGTTCAACACAATTACTAAACACCCGAGGTAAGAGAGAAGACGCAGAGAAAATGAGTCCTTAATTTAACGGGCAAGTGTATATTAGCAACTTAGCTTTGATTGTTTACCCTCAAAAACAAAAAAAAAAATTATCCCGATTGGAAAACAAGCCTAAATAGGGTTCACGAGATTGCGTTATGGCAGAAATTAAATTTTAAAAAATAAATTTGAACAATTATCCATATAAAAACGATGGGTACCCAGTACTCCTTCAAGCTCGTACCACTGCACATATGACCGCACCTATTGCCACTGTGATTATGATCAGAAGCAGTAGCAGCCTTTGCATTGCTTTCCAACAGTAAAGAGGATTCAGACAAGTCGAAAGCAGTAGCCTTCGTCTCGATTTTTGACAACAAAGCAGCTCAAAATATGTATTATTATGACACAGTATAATCTTCATGTACAAAACTGCATCAGATTCTGAATGCATCTCCCATGCGTGATTTTTCGTCGAGTTGGTGACACAAAGCTAGAAACAAAAACCTTATGACCGACACAAGTCGACGTGCAACACTTTCACACAAATACTACCACATTCCGAAGCTCAAAAGTTCGCGTCGTGGCAATTAGCCAAGCACTAGATAATAACCCTAATACAAAAAAAAAAATGCAATCTATATCAAGAAATATTATTAACAAAAATGTCCTGCAATAGTCCATGATGATTAACATAAATTTCCTCTTTTCCGATAAAAACATGTATACATACAACTCCAATTAAAACCCCAAATTTGTATACTTGGGGCTCTATGAAGCAGCTTATGGTACAACAGTACCCGAGCAGTGCCTTGTGGCCTTGTTTCAGGTATTGTTCATCATTAACTGTTATCGTCAAATACTGTGGAGAGCAAGAGCCACCGCACAAGCTCACTCCTGCAGGCTCTCTCCTTCTGCTCCTTGCCAGATAGAGATGGTTCTACACTGCAATACACAACAGTAGTCGTCAACAACAGTGTATTAGTATTTTCGCTGAAGAGCATGTTTCAAATTTGACGAAGGCGTCATTATATTGCTCAAGTTATCATGATTCTATGGCCAAGAACAAAGAAAAGTAGGGCATAGTGCTCAGAAAGTAGCATGTTTCAAATTTGACAAAAGAACCATGATGAGGATCAAATGTTTCCAATTATCAGGGCGATTGACAGCACACCATAAGGTCAAGGCTGTGGAGTACAAACACAATGGTAAATAAAATCTCATTACACCATAGCACAAAGTCTCATGAGCCTATAAAAATCATGAAGTTCATACTATTAATTGCTAAATGGTCAAAATGAAAGCATGGAAAAAAATCACGAACTATATCGCTTAAATATCACAAATTTTGAAGTATGCATATTTATTTTTCATTAGGTCGAAGAATAAAATTTGACAAAAAATCATGGTTTAGATCCCTTAAAAGTCGTGATTTTCTGTGAAAAATAAAATTTAACTGCCACTAGGTCAAAACTAAAGAAAATAGACTAAAATCGTAGGTGTTATCACATGAAAATCATGAATTTTGAAATATGTATAATTACTTGGCATAGGGATGAAACGAACCAAAATTGCAAAAATTGTGTGTTATAACCCACCAAAAATCGCAAATTTTATAGTCATAATTAATTAACATTTGATAAAATGAAAGATAATACACACAAATCATTGATTATAGCTCATGAAAACCGTAAATATTGAAGTACGCACAATTACTTTCTAAATGACCGAAACAAACAAAATGGACAAAAATGACGGACCATAGCCCATGAAATCAATAATTTTGAAGTACACATTTATCTTCCATTAGATCGAAGAATGAAAATTGATAAAATCTGTGTTATATAACCCATGAAATCATTATTTTCCAAGACACAGAACTTAGTTGTGATTGGGTAGAAACAAACAAAAATTGACAAAAATCATTGATTATAGCCTACGAAAATCGCAAATTGTGAAAATCTTAGGTAGCTCAAGAAAATCATGAATTTTAAAGTACGCATAATTATGTCATTTGATTGAAAAGAACATTGACAAAAATTGTGGGCTTTAGCAGTGTTATAAATGTGCAATGGGCGATTTGCGGCCCAAAGTCCCTTTACACGCACACGCGCAAGGCACAACACGCACATGAGCGAGGCGCAACGCGATACACACGTCCGAGTGAAGCGAAATGCAAACCGCGCACATAATTTTTCAAGATAGATAATCAAGCACGAAAGATCATGTTCGGGGGCGGATATCCCTTGGAGGAAGTGGTGTTACGCGACAAAACTTTCCTCCGAGGTAGTGATAAGGAACCAGGGTGAATCGGATGACAGTTTTACAGAATGAATTAAGTTCTTAGGTGAGGGAAGATGAAGGAACTGTGGCGATCCTTTTTGCAGGTTCTGGAATGGGGAGAATTTAGATTCATTTTTGTCTTTTGTGCTTGTTTCTTGTGATCTGGATTTTATGGAGAAAGTGAATAGATGAGATTCTCTGTGATAATGACTATGACGTCATTCAGTATATGAAGATCAAAAGAAACCAAATAGCTACTGCTTTGAAGATAGGAATAGAATTTCTATTTGAAATGTCAAGATTTATCCAAGATGAATGACTAAGATTTAGTCTAAGAAAACAGAACATAAAAAAAAAAAGAAACGACTGAATTCACTTATAGAAACCGAAAATGAACTCATGCATCCATGCCTTTGATAAATTACATGCCCATCAGAATAGCTAATCTCATGCTAACTTTTCTTAGCTTGTTTCCTAGGTTTTCTTCAAACTCTACATATAGTAAAAAATCACAACAATAATATACATGGTTTGGAATCCTAAGTAGCCTGTTTAACTAGATCAAGACTATTCAACTATATTTTTATTTGACCTTCAAATCGTATTGCATCACAAGTGATGATTGATAGTGCAACTGATGATGCGATGATTGGTAGTGTAATTAGTTAAAGAGATGGTTGACTAAATGACTGTATATCAATTAGCATTACTAATGATGTGATTGTGTACTTTTTCAGAATATGGAAACTCGTCACGGGCACTTGTGAATTTTTTAATTATTAATTATATGAAGACACCACTTCCCATAAAACCCGGATCCTGTTTATGAATTCATATAAAATATGTCACGGTAAATAATATCTTACAACCAAATCACAATATAAGATCTTAATTCCTAATGCCAACACATCCAACATAGTAGTGAAGTTCATAACTTTTTAATACAAATGTCAAATCAAGACTAATATCCAAAGCAAAAGCAAATAATAAAGCAGGATTAGTTAGGGTCCTCAATCGAAGGATACTAAAAAGGCCTAACGGGTTTATTTTACTTTTTGGGATATGGGTTATCAAGTATAAAGACCCGATTGAAATGTTAACGAACAAAATACGAGTCTATGTACTGCATGCACCTTGCACGAAGTCAGGGTGTTTGCGAGGCGCCAAAGCCGTTGCTGCATCAAATGTGAGGTGCTTTGCCACCACCCCATATCGCAGGGCGCATTAGGCGCAGTGAGGCACACCTTTGATAAGACTGGGTAACAGACAATTAAATTAGCAATTTTTAACCCTCTATTCAAACACACTGTAAAAGACTTTAGTGACACGTGTTTGTCATGCAGATCATTTTTGAAATATTCCAATTTTACCCTTGTTAGAATAGTATTTGGATGGTGTTGTGGGCTAAAATTCACCATGAGGGCCAAACATAATAGAAGGAAAAGGTTTGGGAGCTTAATAGATTAACAAGATAGTTTTAGGGGCTTCATATGAAAGTAAGGTATAGTATGAATAATGAAACCCTATACAGTTTGAGAGCAATGTCATGAAACACTAATACTATTAAACTAGCTCACTTTTCCCTTTGTAATTTCTCTTTATGAGCACTATTAATGCTCAATTGCTGGTACTCTTTGATGATGCAGGCATACCGGACAATAAATAATGTCTGCATTGACTTCTTAAGAAATTTGCACATTTACCCAAAAGGCATTGTCAATCAATCAGCTTCGACCATTCAGACGATCTTGCATAATTTGCTATAATGCCTTATTGATTGGAAGGTCACAAGTTGCCTTTCACATTTGCGGGATTTAGAGGATTTTCTCCCCTCGCTAGGGAATGGGTGGGATACACCAACATTCTTAATTTCCAATGCATTAAGTCAAAAAATAAGAATAAAATAATTTCCCGACCATGACTTTAACAGTATGTTCCTATCACTTGTATCCAGAAGGGCCTATTTGGTTTTTGGGAATATAGAACTAGTGATAGGATATAAAAATACCAGTACACTATGAAAAAGAATGTTTATGATATTTTCAAGCCAACAGTTAACTCAAAAAACAGAAAAAAAATATGAAACCGCTTGGCTAATAGAACTGTAATCATCTTAAACAGTTTATAAGGTTCAAAAGTTACGAGACGTTAAAGCAATCATGAAAAATCTACCAACTTTCAGTTTTTTATTTGGGGGGTAAATATACAAATAGCCCTTACTTGTTTCTATAATTCCTTTTGTCTCGACTAATTTTCATTTCCATATGTAGTAATAAAATTTACTTCAGATAATTATAGTTCTGAAAATGCATATTTATTGGGCTGACCATAATTCTACCTTGGCCTTTTATATCCTATATAAACATTCAAATAAATGTGCTTTTGATAATTGGCTAAGACAAAAAGAAAACTCAATTTAGAGAGGAAGGGCCTTTGATGTCATACTTGCTTTTGCTATTAGGGCAAGATAAAATTAAATTTTAGATAGAAAAGAAGGGCCTTCAGTAGAGCAACAAATCAACACTTTTTGTGGTGCTCCATGCCTCCATCACATTCCATCTGTGATGCTTCATGACATTCTTATGTTTCAGATTCAGATCCATTGCCTTCTTGTCTAGAAACAATAAAGCACCTAGACTAATCTCACCAGGTTGGACAATAAAATACCTTTAAAAGCAACAAGCTCCACGTTCAAATCCATAACACATGGTGCACGGCATACATTGTTTTTCCTTTCAAATTAATATTCCACCTCCTTCCTCTTCCTCCTCCAAATTTGACTCCAAGGTTTTGCAGTTTTTGTAAGGTGTTATAGTTTAAATTATAGTGTTATAATTTACAATAAATTGTTATAGCTTGAAATGAGTGTTATACTTTTCCCTCTACCTCTGCTCCACCCTCCCTCCTCCACTGCCAACCCCAATCTAGGCTATATATACGGTATACGCTACATGGACACAATCCTGAATTTTTTGCTGTATCTTCAGTATAATATAATTAACAGAACTAATGGGTAAAAAAGTAAATTGGGCCACAATTTGGTATAAAAGTAAAATTTTCCCGAAATTTTATCAGGATCTGAGTGTAATACACAACAAACTCCTGATTCCATCTGTTTAGCAAAAGATAAGGAATATTTCCACACACCCTTCATAGTTAACCTAAAAGGTTAAAGCATTATGTACAAGCGAGTTCAAACTCAGAAAGGCCCCTGTGGTTTGCGCTGTAAATCTATTAAGCCCTTAGACTATTATTTGGATCTATTAAGCCCCTATGCTTTTTATTTTGAATCTATTTAGCCCCTATGGTGTTTCTTCATAACTAAAAAAGGGTATTTTTGTCTTATTGAATCTACTTTTTAGTTATGGAGAAACACCATAGGGGCTAAATAAATTCAAAATAAAAAGCATAGGGGCTTAATAGATCCAAATAATAGTCTGGGGGCTTAATAGATTTACGGCGCAAACCATAGGGGCCTTTCTGAGTTTGAACTCTGTACAAGCAGCTAATCTCAAGCATTCTAACTCTAACTAAAATTCAGTGATAAAGGTATTAAATAAAGATCATCCAGTTTTCATACCTTTCTATTGCTTTCACATCTGAACTCTTGTTAACTAGGCTTTCTTCCTCCAGAGACATAGGTTGTGTGTCTCTTGAAGAATCAACCATAGGAAACGTGTAAATCAACGAAGACAGGAAAGGATCAGCTGCCGTATCAGAAGAATGAACCGCATAGGAAGACCCACCAAGAAGATTTTTCAAATTTCCATCTATAAGCTCCTTTCTTGATAATGAAAGTGTTGAATGAGATCCAGACGAACCTCTGCAGAATCTCCTCCTCCTTTGCATGTAGGTTTAAGTTAAGGACTTCCAAGACTAACCTCTGTAAGTTATGAATGAACTTTGGTTTTGTAAATGGTCAACTAGTTAACAAATAAGTATTACTCATTATCACTGAAATTTGTGGCAGTAATAGTGGATAAAGATGAAGCTTTAAAAAAAAAGAAACAATAATCCAAGACAGCAGGAAAGGATATCTTGAAGAAATCTCCATGCTGCATTGTCAAATGAGCAACAAAGTCTGAGCCAACTCTAGCCGCACAGACAGGACATACCTGCAAAATGTAACTGAACTCAGTTAAGCATTAATCTTTAACTTATTATCTAGCATGCATAACTAAAATATGAAGCACCAAATGGTTACACCGGTTTCTTGTGAATTATTACTTACATTGCTTATTCGATGGCCATCAACAATAATATTGCTCTCCCAAAGCCATTCTTAATTCAGAATTAATGTTTTAGTTAATGTTTATCCTTCATACTACACCAGTTTCTTGTGAATTACTAGTTGCGTTGCTTATTTCGATGGACAAACTAATACTGCTTTTCCAAAATAATTATGTATTCATAACTAATGTTTATCCTTATAATTCAATCAACAACATATATGATATATTTTAAACTGAAAGTAGTAAGGGACTGCATAGGAAGTTTCATTTTGAAAGCAGAGAGATAAAACTTTCTTATATGGCTATCCATGATATAATAGAAAGCTCAAGAATTACTGAATCTAGACTGCTGAGTAATTTTCCCAGATCAAGTAGTGTGCCTCAGTTTTACATATATAATAAACTTAAGACTATTGAAGAACACAACGAATTGGACTGCTCAAAATAGTGAACAGCAAGTATAAGAACTATTTAATCCCTTCTCAAGGTGACCTACTTAAAACAGAAACTCATTTCATGATCCAACCACAAAAAAATATGTAAGAGAGATTAAAATAAAGCAAATCAACATATATAAGTTTTATTTAGTTTCCAAAATGCAGCAGCCTCTGGAATTAACTCAAATAGCTCAAGTAATCCAAGAAAGCTTCATTATGAAAATAACTAAAACTAAAATGAGTGGAGGAAAACAAATTCTGCTGATTAATTGTAGACAAAGAAGAACAAACACTTGATTCCCATTTTAATTTCAGTTATCAATTGGATAAATCAGCCCTAGTTGCACTTCAATACCCCCAAAGTTTGACCCTTTTTACCTTTAATACGTCAAGGTTCTGTTTTGACAGTTTGAATCAGGGGTGGAAATGAACCAAATAATTAACAAATAGTTCGATAATTGTTCGAATTACTATTCGATCATATTCGATTTGGTAGTTCATTTACTACTAAACAAATATTTTTTAGTATTCGAGTTTACTAACGAATAGAATTTAACCAGATGTATATTCGATTCGTTTGTCTATTAAATATTCGTTTAAAATTTAATCAATTCGATTCGTTTGTCTATTAAATATTCGTTTAAAATTTAATCACAGCTTATTATTTGTATTATTGCACAAATGATGTTATATTTTTAATTCACTTATCATTTCTACTTAACTTTTATATACTGATTTTAAGTCTAAAATAATCTTAAATCTATTTTCTAATTAAAATTTTGATTTAAATATATATACATCATATATTAAAAAGGAATAATTTTTATTTATAAATTTTAATATTATTTGAAAATCAAATTTTTTAGCAGAATAAATATACTCTAATATTCGATAAGTATTCATGAATATTCATGAATATTTATCAAATACCAAGTATTCGAGTTCGAATTCGAAAAACTAGATATATGAATATTAGAGTCCGCATTCGAATTCGATAATTTTAAACAAATACAAATACAAACACCTTAGTATTCGATTCGATTCGATCGTTTACCACCCCTAAGTTTGATACCCCAAAGCCCTATCTTTGTTCCTCACTTCCCCCAGACTCAAAAACTGAAACTTGAGTATCAACTTTTTTGCACTTTGCGGTATCAAATGCTCAAAATAGAACTTCAAGGTATCACAAGGTGAAATTTTGTGGTATTAAAGTGCAAATAATCAGATAAATAAGCAAATTTTCAAATTAACAAGCTTTACTAGATTATTAACCAAAAAAGCAAGGACTTCCAAAGATTTTTCAATTCAAACTAAAAGTTCACCCCATTCTTCGCCTCAACTGGATGCTCATCATCTATATGAAAGCAAAGCCCAACATCATCGAAATCCTCGGAGCAAAACGGGCAAGAGAACTCCACTCGAGCCTCCTCATCGCCTCCATCAATCCCTCCAAACCCTAGATAAAGATCTAAAGACCAAAAAAACTAATCAAAAACCACTAAAAACCCTAATCGACCTCAAAAGAGCTAGGGTTTCATCGACTCACCGTATCGCGATTGGAGAGCGGATTGGTCGCGCTTCGATAACCGAGTCCACGAATCCAACTCCATCGAACGAATCCCTTCGAAAATTGACAGAGATTCGATACGAAAACCCTTATTAAATTACGATAGAAATTTCTTTTTTTTTTTACACAAAGGAAGTAAGGGGGAAGTATAGGAGAAAGAGAGGACTCTGAGGAGACGTGAGAGTTGAGATAACTCGAATGGATTTTAATTAACCCGTATATTTCCATAAAATAACGTAAATGCCCTTGGATTATGCTCCCAATTTCCCACACATGTCATTTCTTGGTGGGCTAAAATGGGAATTCGCTTTGCGTACAATGAAAATCTTTTTTTTTCAATGTGTACAATGAAAATCTTGTAAAAATAAGGGCGTGTTTGACACCATGGTAAAATGGGATCACCACTGAATCCGAACTAATTTTAATTTTAAGTAGTTTATTGTTCCTTAAATATTCAGGGTAGAGTTGGTCTAATTTTTTTAGTTTAAAAATTAGCGCTAAACCAGTTTTCTTTTAGATTTGGGGGAAGCTGGTCCAAAAGAAAACTGATTTAACACAAACTAGGTTAGGATTAGTCCTGATCCAATTTTGTATAGTTTGCCAAACACACACTAATACATCCATTTTAAAAAGAATTGCAAATGTGCCACTAAGTTACACGTGGTCGTCCGCTATTTGTGACTTTGCCTATTTGTTGTTAAAATATAACACAGTGATCTGGTGAAGCATTGTTTCACGAGGAATAATATATAGTACACTTTGTTTAATGATATTAAATGCGAGCTCAAATATTCATATATAAAATCGAATATTAAGGCGTTCGTATTTGTATTTACTTAAAATTATCGAATTCGAATGCGGACTCTAATATTCATATATGGAGTTTTTCAAATTCGAACTCGAATACTTGGTATTTGATAAATATTCATGAATATTCACAAATACTTTTCGAATATCAAAATATATTTATTTCGCTAAAGAATTTGATTTTCAAATAGTATTTAAATTCATAAATAAAAATTATTCCTTTATAATATATAATGTATGTATGTTTTTCATTAGAAAATAGATTTAAATTTATTTAAGTCTTAGAATCAGTACATAAAACTTAAGTATAAATGGTAAATAGGTTAAAATATGACATCATATGTGCAACAATATAAATAATCAGTGAACAAATTTTAAACGAATATTGGATAGACAAACGAATCGAATATACATCTTGTTAAATTCTATTCGTTAGTAAACTCGAATACTAAATATATTTGGTTAGTGGTAAATCAACTATCGAATTGAATATGACCAAATAGTTACTCGAACAATTATCGAACTATTTGTTAATTATTTGATTCATTTCCACCCTTAGCCGCAACTAATGTTGCATGTAGCATTTGTTATAGGAAATCAATTTCAAATTGGATGTCTGGATGTCTGCAATTATATTGTAGGAAACACATTTTCAAATGCCACTTTAGTGTTTGGTTGAAAAACAATGGCAAAAGCTACAAAGGTTTAGCATACGAGGAAATCTTGATCTAAATGTTTTTTTTCTTTGAATTTTTTTTTTGACGGGATGGATTTGTCTTTATTTTTAATTATATTTTTTGAAGCATGCAGCTTTTACTTCCACTAAATTAATTGCAGCATTTGCTGCAAAAAAAATTTATAAACAAAACGCGAATCTATTTTTATTTTTTAATTTAAAGTTGTAGACACAATAATATATTTACAAATTCGGTTGTACTATTTACATTTACAACTTCATTTCTATCTGACCAAACAGCCTCTAACATGGAAAGCCTAGTTGGTAAATATAAACATGCTACTGTACCTCTTTAAACACAACATCAATTGAAATGGACGGTGTATATGCTTTCATAAAAGTTATAGAACCAGATGAACTAATACATAATTAACTATTTTTTTCATCTTTGTAATGTTAATATTAGCGATACAGACCCTCAAGTTAATCCAAATATCACAAACAACCGAGGCTGGTCGACGAGATGTAGTCAATTTAGTTTAAGTAAAGAGATGAGTACGCAAGCTTTCGTAGCTCAGTTGGTTAGAGCACCCGTTTAGTAAGCGGGAGGTCTTGAGTTCGACTCTCAACGAAAGCATTTTCCAATTTTTATTTTATTTTATTGTTATTATTACTTTTTAATTACATTTTTTAAATTTTATTTTTGCTGAGCCAAAAGTTAATTATAAGAAGATGGGAATTTTTTATAACTGCATATTACTTACGAAAAAAAATTAATAACTGAATATAACGTACTCTTACGTACTTCTAAATAGAATCCCTTTTTTTTAGCTGGGCCAAAAAGTTAATTAATTAAGAAGATTGGAAAAACTAACTGATCGAAGATTATATACTGTTACATTCTACTAAACAAACAAAATCCATTATAATAGATATGCTCGTAGGGAATAACTACTGGATTCATTTTGTCTTCGGCCATATAGAATCACAGAGAACAATATCAATGAAATATTTTTCGATGAACACTCTTAACTGTGTTTGATTGTTATATATAATGATAAACGTAAACATGTATTTGGGTGTTGTGTGTTTTTTTATTATGCTTTCGTTTTTTAAAATGTATTGCAACTTGATTTTGTTGTTGATTCTTTTTATTTGGTTTACTAGTCATTATTGCATAATGTAATTAACAAAGAACTCAAGAGGGTCCGACTGAGTTGTTAAGCTGCTTATAAGAAGTAAGGCAATATCTTAAATTTGACTCTCTTGTGGAGCAGCCATAGGAAATTAATTTCTCGAAAGATGAGGGATGCCCTTTTAGCCGTGCATGAGGATTTGATACACATGGTTCGAAGGATCACACGGAAATTACCCCATCACCGATCCTCCATAAAGGAGCCGAAATGAAATCAAAATTTCATATTCGGTTTTGAATTAAATCCGTTAAAAATATTCAATTAATGCCGACTATAATCTGTAGCCTTCCAAGCTAACGACGCAGTTCGATTCCCACTGCCAGCTCAAGTTTACGATCTCTTCTCTATGGTACCAACTATTGTTTTCATTGAATTTGCTTCATTAATGGGCTCACGATTCAAATTTGATCATTATGGACTAGTACCAAGATCGAGCCCTAGGCAAGCATGCCTAATCTTAATGATTAGGAGTTCGGGACAATAACAATGAAAATGGTTCACCAAATAATAATAATAATAATAAAAATAATAATTATGTATTTAACAAAGAGGACCTTTAAATTTATGTCAATTGAGCGCATGTACAAGACTGCCCGAGTAGTAATGCAAATAATTTTGAAACAGCATTGTGTTTTGAGTCATTCACAGAAGGATGGAAGGAGAATATTAATTTTGATAGGACAAAATAATCAAATCCTCTTTTACGGTATTGATGAACTCTCAAGTTCTTTCCTTAATTATCAAGTTGCCTAATTTTCGTTTAAACTACGGCACTGTTTGGCAACAAGAGATTGTGTCTTATCTAAGAGATTGTGTCTTATTGACTTGGTCAATAAGCTAGTAGAGCTGTTTGGTGACCAAAAATAGGGGGAGATTATTTTGGAGATTGTGACTTTTGCAAGTAGCTTTTGGAAAGCTACATCAAGTAGCGTTTGTCTTTGGGAAGGAGCTGCCAATTTTTTTTTCCATTTTTTTCCCCTAATAATTCTAATTTTATATCAATAATATTGCATGTCCTTTTTAATCGTTTAACAAATTTAAGCTAGTTGTACAGCTACTTTTGCCAAACAGCTCTAGTCAATCAGCTAGCCACACAGCTATCAACTTTCAGCTACTATTTTACAGCTTTCAGCTAGTTTAACAGCTTTCAGCTATAATCTCGCAGCTTTCAGCTAGTTTTGCCAAACAGAGCCTACGTTCATGTGCTCAATAGAATCATCTTGTCAAGCCTGCAAAGTTGTAATCAAGTACTTAATAGATTAATGACATGATAGTGTTTTTTTGGATTCCTATATTTTATGAAATTTTAAAAAAAGTTTTTTTTTCAATTCTTAAAAGGGGTTAATCAGCAAATAGTTCAAGGGAAAAGTAGTTAAGAATTTTTTTGGGTTGGAAAAAAGGAGATTGATTGATAAAACCTCGTGAAAAATTCAAAAAAAAAAACCATCATGGCATTGATCTGTTAAATATTTGATTTGTAGAATCATGAAATGAACACATTGGGAAGCAAAAGAAGTAAATTGATACTTTAAGGGGAAAGTTGAGAGAGTTCACCAATATGTTTAAGATAAGTTAGTTATTTTGTTTATATTGATATTTTAGATGTCTCTTTTATGGTTCAGAACATCCTGATTGCATGTTGTTTATTTTGATAAAACTAGTTGAGATGCACGTGCAATGCACGTGGCTGAATATGTTGATTATTTAATTTGATAAAAAATAGATAAAAATAAAAAATAAAGTTTTTTGTGGGATTGATCACAACCTCAATAATCTCTCTCTCAAATGAAATATTATCATTGTTTCCTTTAACTCAAATTGTGGCCACGTGATCTACTATTTATCAGTTATAAACACATTGATCTAGTATAACATCTCCGTTTATTAGTATCTTGAGGTTTTCAAAAGATGGGTGATCATTCAATTCGCAAAGAAATTTTGCATATGAATTTACTTGTAATATATTCATTAAACTTTTAGTTGTAGTTTAGCTCATATTCACATTAACTTTTAGTTGTGATTTCACTCATATTTATATTATCTAATATTCTCATTAAATTTTATAGCCCATTCACATTATCATAGAAGTAAAATTGAAAGTATAAATAATTATTTTATTAAAAAAGTAGAGCAGATGTAAACACTAAAAAGTTCCAAGAAACAAAGGAGAGTTGAACCTCACTACAAGCACGGCGAGGGTCGCCACAATGACGAACCTCAGTCTCAATTCATGAAGTTTGTCTCAGTTCAATAGGACAAACAACACCTTACCCATCAAAAGACGAAGTTCGCCTAGAAACGAAGTTCGTCATTGAAGATGAAGTTTGCCGAAGACGAAGCCGCAGTTAAGCTCGCCAAAGATATAGCGAAGTGAACGAACATCGTCAGGCGGACGAACCTCATCTGACAAACGAACCTCGTCGGGCGGACAAACCTCGTTTGGCAAACGAACTTTGTCAGGCACCGTTTTAAAGGGCTACATTAAATGAGGGTTAATGATCAATAACTCACCCCTTTAAGGAGAGTTAATGACCACTAACTGATCCATTTAAATGAGAGTTAATGACCACTAACTCCCTCATTATAAGGGGAGTTAAAACCCATTAACTCACTCCATAATGGCCCTAAGCCTATAAATAGACATGATCAACATGAAAAGAAAGGGGGAGAGGAGATTGAGAGGATAGTCAAAGAGCCTATCTCTCCTCCACTCTTATGGATCTTCATAGATCATTGGCTAATAATTTGATCTTAGAACATTGAAGCTCATAACCAGCATGATGAGGGTCATTACAATGATGAACCTCGTCTTAAACAACAAAGCTTGTCGTTGGAAACAAAATGTGAAGCTCGTCATTAGAAACGAGGTTCGAATCTCATCATTGGAAATGAGACTTGACATCAAAGACGAAGCTCGTCATTGGATACGAGGTTTAAGGTTCATTGGTGAATACGGGGTTCGAAGCTCATCATTGGACACGAGGTTCAAAACTCATTACTAGATATGAAACTCATTAGTGAAGATGAGGTTCGTTAAAAAGGGAACTCACAAGACTTACTACGTAGTTGGACTCAGCTGTTGAAGCTGAAGTTCGTTACTGAAAGCGAGGTTCGTCAGACGAAGTCAGTGAAGATAAATTTTGTCAGGAGAAACTGGTCTACTGCAATGTTTGCTTGGTAAGACGAACCTCGAGGCTCGTCTTACTTGTCGAACTCCGTTTCAATTGAGGTCGAGGTTCGTCATCCACGTGGGCTAATCTTCAGGAGCACGTTACGGCGTACGCGGATTTGGGGGAGACAATTACGCCCCTCTATCCGTGATTGTAGCACGTCAGTTACTTACTTAAACCCTATAAATAGCCATGGATGACTACAGAGAAAAGAGTTGGTTAATTGAGACTTTTAATCATCAGAAATCAGAGCTTTTGCGTGTAAATCCGGAGTTCGAATTTCGATTCTAGCCGGCTAACGAAGATCAGAAGCTCTTGTGATATTGGTCTGATCGTCAACGGGAGGCAAGCTCGACTCAAGCATCGGGGGAAACATCATTTCGCCACTTAAAACCCACCTTAAACAAAAGAGAAGCTGAATTAATCTTCTCTTCCTCTGTAATCGAGAGAGAGTGTGAGTGATTGTAAGGGTTTCGTACCAAGTGATCGAACCCATTTCTTAAAACAAGAAAATCAATCCCAACATCAATTTTTCGACCCTACAGCAGGGAGATTATGATATATTTCGCCATGTGCTCTGAATATAAAAATTTCTTTTTTCTTTGATGCAAGGTCTCTATCAAATCTTGTCCTAAAAAATATAATGAAAAATGCTATTATAACTCACTTGTCTAGGAAAATTGTATTGTATATAGGACACATAACTTATCTGGAATATCCATATCCGCTAAATGGATTTTGCTCTTGTGAGAGCAAAATGTTAGAGGCTCGTATTCAAACTGTTTGACTCTATAAAAGACACAAGAATTTGGAGTGCATAACTTATATATCGTAAAGAACATATTAGTTCACAAAGAATTTTTCCTGATACTGATATTATTACAACGATATTACTATTCAGTATGAAATTAATTTTATTATATGACTGCTTTTAATAAATTATAAAAAGTATATATATGAAAATCTAGATGCTTATAGCCAATAGTTGGTATCCACAAAATAGGTTAACTTTACATTGTAGTTTGCTATTAGTAGTATTGCTGACAATACCATTATTTTTCCTCTTTATCTTATTATTCACGTTTTTCAGATGTAAGTTCTCGTTTTCTATTCACTCAATTTGTTATATTTAGTTTTTATAAGATCACAGGTTAAAATATTCTCTTCTGTTTAAAAAATGTTGATATGATTTTTAAAAAAAATATATACACATAGTAGCAATAATATATATTTCAGTTCAACTCAAACATTGGTTTGAAGGCATTTAGAGTGAGATCCTTTCTACGCTAGGATTGTGATATAGTGATTACACAATCCAAAAGTCAAAAAAGAAATTTTTTCAAAAGGGAAAAAATTTAATACGTCAAATTAACAGCTAATTTATAAAATATACATGGGCAATGCAAATAACTATAGAAAATAAGATATATATATATATATATATATTCATGAAAATTCCATAGTGAGTGACTAACTGCAATCATCCTAATTTAAGCATAAATAATTATTATTTTATTTACTAATTTGATATGCGTAATTATAAAACAAATCTCAAGAAAAAATAGAAATTGAGATTGTATTGTCTTCTAGGTAAATAAATAAATGTTATTAGAGATCCTTTTTATATTAAATTTAGAAGTAATAATTTAAATTATTAAGCGTCAAATATTAGTTCATGTGAAAAAGTAAAGTAATCTATGGTCTATATACCTATATAATCAATCAATCAAACATATTAAAATTATATCCTAGATTCACATTAAATTTAATTTATAAAAAATAATAAATTAAAGTCCTTTTAACCACTATATAGATTGTCTAAATTTTTTTGCATATATAAACTATATTGCCTAGGAATAGTGATAAGCACACTTAACTATGGCATAATATATCTTAAGAATGACTTACTCGTTAATATCATTATTAATTGACATATCTATGCATTACATTAAAAACACAATAAAAATTTAGAAAACTACAAAAAAAACACCCACAAAAGTTTTAAAAATTGTAAAAAATACCCTAAAATTTTATAATTTACAAATACACGAAACTATTAAACATTATATTGAAATCAAGGAATTACAAAAAAAACCATTAAAAATTTCAAACTTTGGAGGGGCAATTTGCAATGTACTAAACTATAAGGTTTCTTTTATAAATTTTAAATTTAATAGATTTTTAATTAGTTATGTTCTTTTTTAAAAAGTTATAGGTAATAGTGACCATGAAAAGTTTTTTCTAAACCTATACTTTTAAAGGGAGTATGACATTTTTTACAAAATTTTAATTTTCTAGGGGTTGTTAATAATTATGTATATTCATTTTAGTGTCTATAAGTTAGAAATTCTAATGGTATTTTTTTTGTAAATTATGAATTTAGGGGTTTTTACAACTTTTTTAAAATTATAGGCCTTTACTATAGATTATAAATTGTTCATAGACTATTTATAATTCGTATGTTTTCAATTTACAAATGAGTTAGAAATTTTCATGGTGTTTTTTATAAATTTTAAAAGTTGATTGTTCGTTTATAATTTTTGAAACTTTAGAGTTTTTTTCTATAAATTATGAATTATGTAGAGGATATTTGTAGTTCTCTACGAACTGAAATAAGTAAAGAATTTGAATCATATCAAACGTACTTCCTTTAACCAATAACATGTTAAGTCTCATTATGAATATGATAAAACATTTAATTACCAATTCAAAGAAGATAAGATTTAGAATAGATTAGGCTAACAATGTAATATTTAAAAAAGTTAAGGGTAATATTGATCATGAAAAGATTTTCCCGACCTCGTACTTTTAAAATGAGTATGATATGATTTGTTATTAAGAAGAGACCAGACATTTTAACGGAAATATTTGGAGTGTTCTAATAATATTTGTACTTGAGGAAGCAGTACAAAATTTTACTAGAACACCATGCAAAGAACACAGTGTAATGATAAATACCTATATTTGAAAATAGAGTATAAGTTTTATCTGAGAATACAAACCCCACAAAAGAACATAGTTTTCTGATAAACTTTATATTCAAGGATAAAAATTAAAAAAAAATTAACATCCTGATAAATTTTTATTTACAGGAGAGATCCTATCACAACTATCTCTGTTGGAGTAGAATGGTCTGCATCATAGTTACTAGAGTTACAATTTCTAAGCTAACCCCTCTTAACTCGATGGTATTATTAGATCATCCATTTTTATAGTACAAGTTTTAATTTATTTGAACATGATTAATTTACTGTGACACTCGAACGCTCACGGCGGGCGCAGAGTGCTCCCGCTTCCTCTCTCTCCTCTCTCTCTCTCTCTCTCTCTCCAAACGATACAGAGAGGATGCTGGTAGCATGTTTGTTGCTGATAACAGAATGTAGAGAGAGAGAGAGAGAGAGAGAGAGGAAATCTGATTTCAGTTTGTTTGTTGAAATATTTTAGCTGGGCTTTTTTCTCTTTCTTCAATGGGAGCAGATCGACGCCACCATTCAAATCCCAACTCTAACCTCCTCCCTTCTCTCTCGCTCAAATATCTCCCCTTATCTCCAGAGAATATCCAAGATCCAAATCAAAGGGAAAAAAAAAAAATCCCAGCTCACCATCAAAGGAGCAATCTTTCTCCTCGGTCTCCCTTTAAATGGGAGTCCAACAAACCTCACCCTGATACGGCGGCGGCGGCGGCGGACGCACAGGCCCTCCGCGCCCGACAAGTTCCCCGCCGGCCTCCATGTCCTCGGTCGTCGACGTCGACCGGACGTGCGTCCACATCATCAGGGCCATGCTCCAGAGATGCCGCTATCAGGGTAACTCAGCTCTTGCCCGAACAATGTTGATCGAGTTTTGAAGCCAAAGTTGGGTTTTTTTTATTATTATCGCATTTAACGAAAATATATTGATTACCCATTTTGTGAAACCATCCATTTTATCAGAAAGACGTGAGCTTTAGCGATTATGATGGAGAGAGCTGATAAATTACATCATAAAAATCCTAAATTTTATTCAGTAATACATGCAGAAAGCTAATGTTTGCAATGATACAAATACAAAGGGATAGGAGTAAGGTGAAAATTTTCAAAATGCCTAAACATGCAATAATTCGAGTTGTCATGATTTAGTATCATGCTCAATAAATACTGGTATCAAGGTAATTCAGCTACTCCCAAATGATTTCATCTCTTATTTTCGATTTGGGTCGTTGTCAATGCTAAATTTAGCATCTTTCAAAGACAGGAATGCAAAGGGATACGGGTAAACTTAGATTTTTTTTTGAAAACTTCACTAAGCGAGCCGCTGTCTACAGCCATTGGATTTGTGCTATATTTAGTGTCATTCTAAATGATTTTCCCACATGTTTTTAATTTGGGTCGTCGTGATTTTGCTAGATATCAAATGGCTTAGTGCTAAATTTATAGAATTTAATTTGTTACAGTTACTACCTGCTCTCGGGCCATGGATGCATTGGACATTCTTCGTGCCAACAAAGGGAAATTTGACCTTGTTCTGAGTGATGTTCATATGCCCGACATGAATGGGTTCAGGCTTCTGGAGCACATTGGGTTGGAGATGGATCTTCCCGTTATTAGTAAGTAATAACCTTTACGTGGATTAAAAATTGGGTAAATCGCATATTACCTCTCTAATCACCTCTCAATTTATGGCATAAATGGGTAATCCGCAATTTGAGGGGCCATAAGTGATATTGGAGATATAAAGGGTGGGGGTTATATGCAAATTACCAGTTAAAATTTGAGCTAACTTGTATTTTTGAATTTTTTTTAATTATTAGAATGGATTTATGTGGGTTAAATTGCAGATAACTTCTCCTATTTATATCATCAGTAGGCTCATTACCTCTCAATTTGTGGCATAGATGGGTAAGTGCTACTGAGGGTATATATGATGTAGTTTATCTGCAATTTAGCCAAATAAAAGTTTGTGCTTACTTAGGAGTGAGGTTTTAGTTTTTTAAAATTATTTTATTAATTAGACGAATTTTACTAGTGATGTCCTCGGAGGATGAATATGATTTGGTACTGATGGGGGTCAAACATGGCGCGTGTGATTACCTTATAAAACCAGTGCGTATAGATGCATTGAAGAACATATGGCAACATGTGGTTAGAAAGCAGAGGAATGAGTCGAAATTGAAAGAGGTTGAGTACTCTGGGGGTTCAGAGGATAACGATCATCATAATAAGTCATTTGATGAAAATACTTCTACGGCGATCAAGAGGAAAAGGGAAGAGGAAGAAGAAGAAAAGACTGAGGAACGCGAGCATATGTCTACTACCAAGAAACAGAGAGTCGTTTGGACGTGTGAACTCCATCAGCAGTTTGTTGCAGCTGTTGAGCAATTGGGAGTTGAAAGTAAGAATGAGCCCTCTTCAGTGTTTTTATGTTTTAGGGATAGTTGCGGGTAGACCACCTGTAGTACTGCCCAATTGTGGATAGACCCTCTGTACTTCTATTGTTGCGAATAGAACCCCTGAGACAATGCTTTCAACACTTTTACCCTGAGAGAACGAGATTTTCAAAAAAACTTTTTGAGGGTAAAATAGTCCCATTGCTCAGGATGTCTATCTGCAGTTTGGCGATAGTGTAAAAATAGAAATACAGGAGGTCTATCCACAGTTAAACCTATGTTTTATTGCAAATTTAGGACAACTTCTCACTATGCTTAGAGGGTGTTTGGGGTGCTTATTTTTTGGTCAAACTAGCTTTTAAGCTAGCTTTTTCATTTCTACCAGTTGGGTAAAATATGAAATAAGTTAGCTTTAATTCACATTTTAAAAAGCTAGTATACCCGAATTTTTGAAAATCTAGGTTTGACTTTTAAATAATTATACTACCCAAACAATTTTTATAATTTTTTTTATCATAAAGCCAATAGCCACTAAAAGCTAGCATCACTTATAAGCTTCAAAAAATAAGCCTTCCCAAACACCCGAATTCTGATTTTCAACTAGTTTTCTTGTTGAATTGTTAGTTGATTTTTAAATCTTTGTGCAGAGGCCGTGCCTAAGAAAATTCTTGAGTTGATGAACAACCCAACACTCACTAGAGAGAATGTCGCTAGTCACTTGCAGGTATAGTAATTTGAGATATATATTTTAATTTCTATCATTTATTATTATTATTATTTACTTTCAGCGATTCTTCACAAGTTCATAACTAATAATTATTTAGTAGGCTACACCTATAAATGATGATCAACATGAAATTTGTTTCAGTACAATGTGAAAACAGGTCAAATGAAATGCAATTGTGGCATAAACATATAAATATATAATTACATATCAAACTTTAAATCTATCCAACAATACAAATCTTTATTTTTCTGTATTTTCTATTTAGTTTTCAGCAATCATAGTCAGCCAAGTGTAATGCACATCACCTTATTCCTAAAAGATATCATGTAATGTACTATGAAAATCGTCATTCAGCCAAAAGAAATATGGATTTTACTGAAACTCAGTCACGTATTGTATCCATTTATAACAAATACTCTAAATTTTTGTTCTTGAAGTATATCTGTATACATGGCAATATTTGGTTCATATCTGATTCATTTTCAAGTACGAGCCAAATTGTATTAGCATGCGATATCTGGATTTTGCTTGAGGGATATCTCTCAAGTATGCGCCATAAACAATAAAAAGATATTGGACTTTGTTCAGAAATATTGTCCTTTAAGAGGAAACATTGCATAACACATCTATAATGGTTCTTTTGGGGTGAATATAACTTAAAAAGATTAGTTATCTCCCTTCAGTGACGTAGTGTAATTTTCTAGACATGAGCTATGTAATGCTCTGGACTTGTCACATGATTATATTCCATCAGGGTCTTGAATGAAAATTTTAATGTGTGACAAAACTCTTCGCAGCTTCTTGCAGTATTTGTATCTTGACATGAATCTCCTATTCATAATCAGTTATTTTTTCTTTCTTTGTTTTTCCCCATCCTTTAATGTACAACAAGAATGTATGGAACTCTTTGCTTGAACTCTTTGCAAATTTTCTATAGTGATTTGTGATGTGGAAACATCAAGAGTGCAGTACTTGAGCTAATTGGTGATGTTTTGGAAACTATTTACTTCTGATGAATATAAGTACGTACATGAATTCTTTGAATATAGCATTGCTTCAAAGACAACCACTTGATATATATGCATGTTACTAGAAAATAAAGCTTTATGCTTCTTACGATCATGGAAATAGCAGCTTTCACATTTCGTTTATTATTCTTTCATTTTCATGTTAGTCTAAAAATGTTTAGAACTTTTTAAGAGAAATGAATTTTGGACCTAAAATCATGTGATCAACTAGCGGACCTTTGATGCGTCTTTATGGTAGTCATTGATCTTGGTTCAAATCCCAAGAAAGGTATGAATGACCCTGCCTCATGGTTTGGTCTCATGAGTTTTGGGTCCAAAAAGAAGTACTCTTATTTCAAGGGTTAATTTCATGAAAAAACCCTGAGCTTTTGGTGTGTTCTGCTTGAAACCCCCCAACTTTATACATAATTGAAACCCCCTTGAACTTGTTGACTGAGGACAAGCAGTTTAGGTCGTCACATTTTTTTATGTGATCTGTTATGGGTAGTTTTGCCCTTACGTAGTTTTTTTTTTTTTTTTGGGTTATAGCATAGATGAATATTAACAAGGGTAGTTTACCCTTCACGATTATCATGAAAATGTCTATGACAATTTCCAATAGTTCACAGGGTAGTTTACCCTTTATTTGAAATGATTGGCACGGTAGCAGATAACCCTTGCGGTGCTATTTTTTATATTTTCAGTACATTCATTTTGAAATCTAATTTTTTTTTATCATTTAGCTAACAAAATTCTTTGACCTTGTGCAGAAATACCGTCTATATTTGAAGAGGTTAAAAGCAACACAGCAGCAAGAGAGCGGGGAGGCATTTTTTTCAAATGTTCCAAATTCACCACTAAATCAACTTCCACCTCAAGCTCTTATGAATCTAGGACAGCGAAGACCTATCAACATTTGCTTCGACCAAAGGGGTTTCTTCAGCCCCAACCCTTCATTTGCAAGTTCTTCGAATCTAAGTCCGATGATGATGCAACAAGTGAACAATAACCAAATTTTGCAAACATATGGAAATTTGGGCTTCCAAGCGACTCAAGGTTTCGCGAGCCTGCCAACAAATTCCTTTGTTAAACATAGCAGGCAATTTTCTCATGATTCTATGATTTCTAACGGGATTTCGGACCATGTTTTATTAAGAACAGGGCCTACAATGAATAGAGGCCAATCATTTCATGGAAACTATATGAACATGCAGCAATATGCTGCAGTTCCTCAAGCACTGTATAATGTTCAAGGTAGCATTGCACCTCACGCTTCGACAGGGATGATACAAGAAAGCATGACAGAAGCACAAGGAGATTTCGAGGTGGCGACAGATATTGTGAATCAAGATATGATCAGTGGTAACGTGGGGTACGGTTCGATCGTAAGTCAAGATTTCAATGCTAATTTGAAGGAAGGGGCAGCTAGAAGTATGCGCACATTTACGAAGGAGATCCATATAAGGGCAGCATACGAGGAAGATGGGCTATTATTCGATGATGATGGTTTACCGGACCTTATAAGTTTATGGGAAAACAAGGTTGGTTTTCTCTGACTTGACATCACTTACATTTTCAATTTGAAACTCATTCTCAATGTTTGAATTGTGTGTTAACCATAGATTTGAAGCTGAATTGGTAATTTACATGTTAATCTCTTAAATCAAAACTTAATCACTATGTAGTATACGCGGGATTAGGATTAATTGCCAATAGGCCCATCACTATGTAGTATACGCCCAAAAAATAAAACAACCAGCCCCTCCAAAAAATGTAGTATTGCCCAATGCTGTTAAACCCCCCAAGTGTCACTCTTTATCTGAGTGTAAAAGATTCCAAAAAAAAAAAAAAAAAATTCAGGGGTCCATTAGTTATTGTTGTTTTAAATATCCCCGATATAGAATGTATATGCGCCAATATATCTTTATAAGGCTTGCTGCGAAACAATATGGTCTCAATACCCTTTATCTTTTTTTAACAATTTTTGGATGATATGTCTCCGAACGGCGATATATTAGCTAATAATGTTAGCCAGCGTTTTCTTTTATATGGCTTGTTGCATAACAATATAGTTCTACAATTTTTTTTTAATGTTTACAGCAAATATTCCAAGGGTAGAGATCCTCTACATTCTCGATTGTAGAGAATGACTACAACTCACCAATTAAATCTCCTCATTCAGTGGACCCCATGAATGATATGAATTATCTAGTAATATAACAATACTTTTCATTGTGGGATCCACTGAGATGAACGAATAGTATTAGCCCGCCTAATCAATTGTATGTGTTCTCTACAATCAAGGTTATAGAGAATCCGGACCCATATTCCAGCCCTATGGATCTTTTAAGTAAACTCTAGCCGGCTCTTTTCCCTAAATAATTTCATACAATTGCTTTATGATCCTAAACATGTATTATTTACCTTTTTGTATGCTTATATTTAATTAATTATGTTTACATTACATTTTAGGACATTATATTCTGAATGCACATAATCTGACATGACACTATGATATTACTATATATTCCCGATATTTCCCCGATGTCCACAATCTGATATGGATTTTGGCCATTTAATATTTTCTCGAGATATGATATTTAAGACCTTGTCAGCCATTACTTGGGCGGTAGTACGAGGTCTATCTGTAGCAATAGAACTACATAGGGTCTATCCGCAATAAGCCCCACGGATTATTCTCCATGAGTGTGAAACATATCATGAAGAAGCTTGATTCCTTATCCTGATTTCTTCATCTTCTTCTTCTGACAACCAAGCTTTTCAATAAGCCTATTGCTTTCACAAAAACCTGGAATTGTCATAACGATGAGGCTAAGCAAATAATTCTGTTTGCAGTTTTCCATTTTATTTATTAGTTCATGCTTATTGTGGCTTACAATGTGCTTTTTATTTTTTGATCTCAACAGCCAGGAACAGATGTACTTGAACCTGAAGTTACCTATTAGAGGTATTTTTCGATGGATGAGTGATGCATATGCCTCTTCAAGAGATTTGCATCACTCGCTTTTATTTCAATTTCTGAAGGGAAAAAAAAAATCATCTAACAAGGTTATGAACTTCTTTTTAGCTCTTGTTAGCAGATTTTCTATTTAGAGTGTGATTTTTTCTCAGACGTCGTTTGTTCCAATAAAATTTGTTTGTAGTTTCTGGAACCATAGATTTCTATTTATTTTTTTCCAATAAAATTATATCCATGCTCTCCGTTTGATGTTATTTATTTATTAATTTCTGCATATGATTATTTTGTATCTTCTCATCCCTGGCTTAACGATATGATTATTTAATTTATAAATGACAACTGCAAATATTGCAGTTATTGCATTTTTGAGGTGCTTATTAAGGAAGAATTGTTTTTTAGTATCGGAGTGTTATTTTGGGATTCAGATCCTCTTCACTATTTAAAAGATGGTGGAGGGACCACTACATAATCACAACCATTGATTATCTAGTTGGTGGTTATGATTTTTTCTTTGAGTGCAATACACGGGGGTATGATGAGGGTTAGATTTAGATTGTATCATAACCGCGTACTACGTAATCAACGATTGAGATTAAAAGTAACGGTCTCTCCACTGCTTTTTTGTAGTAGAGAGGATCCAAATCCGTTATTTTGATGGTAGAGAGCTGCTCAAACTCCATGAATCTTTCACAACGTCGAAAGATTTCTGATTTAATATTTGGAGGAATGTAGCTCTTCTTCTTCAACTATGTCGGCCCCTAAACGGAACGAATGGCTTTGATATAAAATTTTCCGTAAACGGTACGTTATTGTTTTATATAGTTGTGTGACTTGGCTTGATTATTTTATCATATTATTCTTGTTCCCCTTTGTTAGGTTGTGGCCATGTGCTTGCTCCTCCGAGGCTTATTCTTCTTCTTTTCCGGTTTTCCTTTTTTATTTAGGGCCTGTTTGGTTATTTCCCAAAAAACCGAAAAATAGAAATGAAAAGCAAAAAATCTTAAAAAGTACAATTTCACATATTTTCAACCCTAAAACTCACCCATAACATCTAATAAAATACTATTTTTATCTAACAATTCATCCACCACATCTAATAAAATATTATTTTCATCCAACAACTCATCCATCACATCCACCACATCTAATAAAATATTATTTTCATCAACAACATCACTCAACTCATCTCATCTCATATTTAAAAATCACCCACATCATCCAATAATATTGTGACAACTCATCTCATCTCATTAACATTTTATTTCTTTGTTTTCATCCCAAAAAGTTATGAAAACACTTTTCTTAATCTTGGATCACATCACCAAATAATACAATGACAACTCATCTCAGCTCATCTATTTTCTTATTTTTAAGAAATAACCAAACAAACTTTATCTATTTTCTTATTTTTAAGAAATAACCAAACAAACTTTTTTAAGAAATTGGTTTCTTAGAATTCATTTCCTTATTTTTTTCGCCAACCAAACAAAAACAAACTTTTTTAAGAAATTGGTTTCTTAGAATTCATTTCCTTATTTTTTTCGCCAACCAAACAACATTAAAACAAGTTTTCTTAAAAAATCACTCACATCATCCTATAATAAGATGACAACTCATCTATATTTCTTTGATTTCTTTTTTTTAGCAAACCAAACACTCCCAAAACAATTCTTTGATTTAATAGTTTTCCATTTCTTTGATTTCCTTTTTTTTGGGGCAAACAAACAGGCCCTTATAGGATTTTAAGTGCATACTATCTTTCAAAATGCTATTTTGCAATTTTTTTTTATTCATTAAATTTCATCCCTTTATGTTTTCCCTAGTACGCCATTGGCAAGAAATCCTCCCAAAAAATAAAGGTCACGCAGAGAAACACTAGTAGGGGTGAGCGCGGTTCGGTTCGGGTCGGTTTTTACCAAAATTTGAACAACCGAACCGAACCACCTACAATTCAAAACCGAACCGATCCATTGCAAATCGGTTCGGTGCGGTTCGGTTCGGTTTGTTCGGTTCTAACTTCATCAAGTATAACTTCACTTTAATTTATCTTTTATATATTCTTATTACCCTATGCCAGCATGTATTTATTTTTTAACTTCACTTCAATTTATTATTCTTGCTCATATATGTATACTGTTTTTAAGTAAAGTAACTTGTTCTTTTGGATTAAATACTAGACCTGATGTTGTAATTTTTTAGTAACGGACTTGCTTTGTCTTTGGGTAAACGGGTAGGGTTTGAGGCAGGGGAATATATTCGGTTGGTTCGGGTCGGGTCGGTTTGAAAAATTGTCGACCCGACCCGAACCGCCTTACTCATAAAACCGTTTTTTTCGGGTCGGTTCGGGTCGGTTCGGTCGGTTTTTTCGGTTTGAACCGAACCGTGCTCACCCCTAAACACTAGTGCATACAAACCCAGTGGGCCATCGTTGACACGCATTAATAGCAAACCCAACAAATTCGTGGGCCAGCAAGAATTTGTCGGCAATGGGCCCCAACCTTTGTTTGATTCGTGCACGTGGGTGTACTTTTTGTAGCTCAAATCGCTTGATTCTCTCTTTTTCTAGTTTTTTTTTTCTATCCTCTCTTTTACTAATGTCCTTCACGAGTACACGCATAAATATCTGCACACTCTCATTAATAGAGGGAGCACTGCTGGCCGCCGTCGCGAGTGGCTCCCTCTGGCGCCGTAAATAATGCTAATACAGTAAGAAAAATTCCCTAAGAACTCAAAATATGAGACCAATAGGGAGGACAAGTAAGGTGCCCCCCTCCTATTGGATAATGAGTTGGCCATCATTATTGGTCCCATATTTTGGGACCCTGTAGCAAAGCTCATACAGTAATACTAGTTGACAGATGGAAGGTATGGGGTTTTGCTTGTGAATAAACAAATGATATTTTATAAGAAATGTGTCTGAGAGGGTGATAATTTTTTTAAGAAAAAATACTCAAGGACTCAAAATATGGGACCAATAAGGAGGACATATAAGGTGTCCTTCTCCTATTGCATAATGAGCTGATCATCATTAATGATGGCCTAATGATAGCCAGCTCATTACGCAATAGGAGGGTGACACCTCACTTGTCTCTCATGTTGGCCTCATATTTTGGGTGTCTATAGCAAAACTCTTTTTTTTTAATGATCTCTTTGTGAAGTTGCTACTGCAATTGTATGGCCTTTTACTATAATTGAGAGCATTCGAATGCTTGAAAAAAATCTATAGCAAGTTAACAAACATTTCTTAAAAGAGAAGTATGTATTAGATATTATTATTATTACTATAACCAGCTATCAAATATTCTTGACCTCATACATAGAAATTTTAAAAAAAATACAACTAATCATACTGTTTGAAATTTTTATTATTTCAAAAAAATTTGTCAAAATTCTGAACCCGAATTTCACTATTGTAAAGCTTGTCAATCTAATTAACAATCATAATTTCTGATCGCTGATTATGTTCCAAAAAATTCTGATTGCTGATCTGAATCATGCAATATTTTCAATATAACATTGAACTATTCTATACATACTTTAATATACGACAAGCTAGGAAAAGAAATAGTGTACACGTAGCTAAAAAGTTACCATATATAAACACAACCTCACCTGTGATAATATAAGCACAATGCTTTAAACTAAAAAGGAAATGAGGGGGGAAAAGAAGATGACCTTTCGTCTTTAGTATATTTAAAGGAAAATATTAGAGGCACACCCCCTAACAACACCTCCAATCACACTCCTCTCTCGTTTCAGTGCACTGGGGCCCACATGAGAATTTTTTAAAATTCTCATGTGAGAATTTTTTTAAAATTCTCATGTGAGCACTGTAGCGAGAGAGGAGTGTGGTGGTGTGACTGTAGCGCCTCCCATATTTAAATGCTATCACACCGTTTAAAATAATATATTCTGTTACCCACTATTTTTGGAAAAATAACTAGACCTATATAAATATTTTATTCCCAACTTTATCTGTCTTTTTTGATTGTACCGAAATAGACTATAGAATAAAAATTATCATAGCTTTATGTTTTTTTTCCTTTTTTTAAAGCATGATGATCACCATCATCACAAGTGAAAGACAAAGCAAGCTCCAACATAATGATGCCAGCTCAGTATGTAACCCGTTTATTAAAATTAAAGGGAAAAATGTATCCCGGGCCCAAAAACGAAAACTCCATGTGATCCGGCCCCTTCACGTTAGCAGTACTAAAAAAAATAGCATTTAATGTTTCAAGGCCCTTCCACGTCAGCAGTACTAAAAAAAGAGATTGTATTTTGGAAAAAAAAAAACTAAAATTGCCGTGATCTGACAAAAAAAATGAAGGAAAATTTTCCGTCCTTTTTTAAACTCTATCATGAGCAATAACTTATGTTAGTTCTAACTTATTTCATGTTAGTTCTAATTCATGTTAGAGCTAACTTTAAGTGGAACTAACATTAATACTTTGGCTACTTGGTCTAGTGGTAAAGCTTGGGAATTTGGAGAGGAGGTTAGGAGTTCAAAACCTTGCAATATATATTTAAAATGGTCTTTGATTGGGCCTTGGGCCTCTTTTGTTAGTTCTAACTCATTTTATAGTGGTTCTAACCCACTTCATGTTAGTTCTAATTCTAATTCATGTTAGGTTTAACTTAACTCACTAGAACTAACGCTTATATTAGAAATAACATTATCTCGAAATAGAACTAACATGAAATCAGCTAGAACTAATACGAGAATCGCTAGAAATAACAGGAGCTCAACTAGAACTAACATACCACTAAAACTAATGCTTATATTAGAAATAGCACTAGCTGTAATTTAGAGCTAACACGACATCAGCTAGAACTAACAAGAAAGCCACTAGAACTAACAGGGGCTTAACTAGAATTAACATATCACTAGAACTAACGCTTATATTAGAAATAATACTAGTTGGAAGTTAAAACTAACATAAAATCAGCTAGAACTAACACGATAATCACTAAAACTAACATGGGCTCAACTAGAACTAACATACCACTAGAACTAACACTTATATTAGAAATAACACTAACTGAAAGTAGGACTAACATGAAATCAGCTAGAACTAACACAAGAACCACTAGAACTAACAGTAGCTCAACTAGAACTAACATACCACTAGAAATAACACTAGCTAGAAATTAGAACTAACATGACATCAACTAGAACTAACACGAGAACTGTTAGAACTAACAGTAGCTCAACTAGAACTAATATACCACTAGAACTAACGATTATATTAGAAATAACACTAGCTGAAAGTAGAACTAACACGAAATCAGCTAGAACTAACACGAGAACCGCTAGAACTAACATGGACTTAACTAGAACTAACATACCACTAAAACTAACGCTTATATTAGTAATAACACTAGCTAAAAATTAGAACTTACATGATATTAGCTAGAACTAACACGAGAACCACTAGAACTAACAGGGGCTCAACTAGAACTAACATACCACTAGAACTGGGTCCTTTTGACTTGTATCCATTCACTTGTTGGTGATTTGGAGGAGAGGGCATTTGTCCGCTGTTGGGGTGCTTGACGTTGCCTAATTTTTAGATCCGTCTCGTAACGGTTCCCGTCAATTGACTCCAAAGCCCTAGCGAGTTGGCGCGCAAGGCGTTGGCGCTGTCTTTGGCGAGCTCACCACTAGAACTAACAGGGGCTCAACTAGAACTAACATACCACTAGAACTAACGCTTATATTAGAAATAATACTAGCTGGAAGTAGAACTAACACACATAATTCTTTTCTATTATTGTTTAATGTTGTTGCCTTACGATTTAGTCTCAGTCAGCTGTTTGCGTCGAAAATTGTTGTATTCATTGCGGTATTCATTACAACTTCGGTCGTTACAATGAAAACAAAAAAAGATGATCTTTTTATAAGATCTTTACACAATGAAAACAAAAGTTACAACTCTCGTCAAAACAAACGCAGAGATCGTTTATCGGTCTTCTGCTTGCGTGGGATCTTTGCCTGTGCCGGGGTTTATCCGTGGACCGCCTTTGATCTGGATCCGGTTGATGAAAAATTCGGCAGAGCTTCGTCTTCACCGAGGAAGTATTTGATTTGGAGCGCTGAGATCGACCAAGCGAAATCAGGGCTCTTCTCGAGATTAAGACCAAGCCTAATCTCAAGGGACGGACGGGAACGGGCGTCGGATCTCTCGAACTCTCCTTCTTTATGCCAAAGAACTCGCCAAGATTTGTCAACCCTCGCTGAAATTCGTGCTCCTTTGACTCCACAATCCGGCAGCACCTCCTCGTCTTGATAATCAATCGCCCCCGCTGAAAGGAGGCCCTAGGCTTGTATTTATAGGGCTTCAGAAGCGGTTATTTGGATGAGAACAAATGATTTGGTTCTATCTTCAGTTGACAACAGCCTAACCATGTTTGGGGATGATCTCAAGCCAGTTAAGAACCTCTGGAACTGAAAAGATCTCGAGAAAACCGTTAAAACCGTCGAAATACACATCAGGGGGTCAAAACAGCGCGGCAGACTGGTCTGACCCGCGCTTGCGCGGGTCGGATCAGTCCGACCCGCGCTTGCGCGGGTCGGATCAGTCCGACCCGCACTTGCGCGGGTCGGACAACTCCGACCCGCGCTTGCGCGGGTCGGACCAATCCGACCCGCGCTCGCGCGGGTCGGTTTGTTCCGTCCCGCGCTCGCGCAGGTCAGTTTGTTCTGTCATGCGCTCGCGCAGGTTTGTTGATTTTTTCTTCTTTTCCGTTCTCTTTCTTTGAGACTTGTCCTTTCGCGTGTTTGGTTCGCTTCGTTGATTTATATGCTTTGAGTTGATTAACGCGTGCGTGTTGATTGACGCATGCGAGCTGATTGGCGCGCGCGAGCTGACTGTCAAGCGCGCATGTCACTTGATTCGCCGTTTTGCTTCAGGCGCTTGTCGGCGTCAGATAATCCTCTTAGACTCGGATAACAATGTCCGTCGTCTTCTCTCTGTCTCGAGCTGTGTGTGGATACCTATAGGCATTTTTAGACGCCTACATCAGCGCTTCGGCCACGTCCACAACAAATTAAAGAAAGAACTAATAATAAAGTAGCAATAACAACGATAAAAGAGGAGAGGAATTTACCTCACTTTTCATTTATAATTTTCGAAAACAATTACAAATAAAATGTTTTAAAAAAAAGTCATGGCAAAACAGTTAATAAAAATTCAAGGTAACAAATTAAAACCCAACGTGCGTGATGCACGACGAGTCCAAGCCAATCGAGCTTTTAATTAACAACCTGCTAGCGATATGAGTAAACTAACTAGCTCTTGACGAAGCCATCGATAAACTTGGCCCCGACGTCCCTGAGCCAGGTGACGTCCCCTAGTCAGTTCTCGATTAGGAAGAGAGACGCCTCCTTGTTGATGGGCTTGTGCTTTTTGACCCACTTGGCCCTGGGCCTGGGATCACCGTTGGGCCCCCTGTTATTTTACTCGGTGTAGTAGCATGTGTGGTGGAAGTCGGCCCCATCCCAGACGACCCAACCCTCTGGCTGATCACGTCCCCGATCTCCGACTCCATGACCACCATCCTCGCCTTCACCTTCCACGGCCTCCCCAGAGCCTGATCATTTTCAGTGGCCATGGCGGAAGTGAAAGAGAAGGAGAAGTTGAGAGATAGAGGGATGAGAGAGAGATGTGATTAATGATGAAGAAATTAGGAATAAATAGGGAGGGGCGCAGTAACCGAGTTCAGTCCCATCAAAGGGGCAAGTTCGTAACTTCCATTAGTTTTTTTTTTTTGAAATCTGATACTTTGGGGTCTCGTTACAAATACTGCGTGTATTTGGGGCTTATCCACATTAAGTAGAATACAAAGGGTCTCGTCACATAAAGTTTCTACTTTAGGGGCATGTTTGTGGAAAAATTTGTAGTAAGAAAACTGTGGAGGAATTGCGTTTGACTTTATTCTCTCTAACTGCTTAGAAAAAAAATGATTACAACTCTCTCTACTCTCAATTACAATTCGAATTCCTGATTACAAAAGAGAAGAGAATGTTCTGAATTCTCTCATTTGTTTAATTCTGGGTTCTTCACGGTGGCGATGGAGTGCCTCCATCGAATGCTCGCGTCGAGTTTGCTCTTCGTTGACGATCCGACGTTTTGATTCACTGGAACATGATCTTCTCCTCACGATTTGACGTTGTGGAGAACTTGCGTGGCAAGTTTTAGAACTCTATGAAAGAATTGATTTAACCGAAAGTCGGTTATAAGCTAAGGATGAAGAAGATCTTGTTGCCGATCTCCAAAGCTCCAACCGAAGGATGAAGGATCCTCTTTTCGCTGCCAAGAAGTTCCAACCGACCGACCCTGAACTGAATTGATTTTCAGTTATTTATAGGGGATTAAGGGGTGTAACCACATCCTTAATTCGCTCCTAAGTGGGGCTAATGTGATGTAACCGCCCCTTAAATCACTCATGAGTGGAGTTGTGATCCCCTCAGATCGTGGGAAATGGTTTTAAAACCGTTCAGCTTGTGTTTGAACAAGTCAAACGCAAAATCCATGTTCTAATGCGAATTCTGCGTTCAAACGCAGTGTTTGGAAGCTTGAACGCAGTGTCTGAAAGCTCGGACGCAGCGGCTGGATACTGCGTTGGCATCTTGTTGGAAGCTGCGTTTGGCGGCTTGGAAGTTGCGTTTGGCAGCGAGTGAAGCTGCGTTTGGTAGCGGTATAGAGTTGCGTCTGGCAGCGGTTGGAGCTGCGTTGGGCAGCGGTTGGAGCTGCGTTGAGCAACGGTATAGAGCTGCGTTGGGCAGCGGTATAGAGCTGCGTTGGGCAGCGGTTGGAGCTGCGTTGAGCAGCGATATGAGCTGCGTTTGTGGCTATGAACGCGATGCGTCTTGATGCTGGTGTGCAGGGAGGACTTCCACAGTTTGATTTGAAGAGACCGTCGATTTGTAGTCTCTTTCTGTCGAAGCGTTGCAAAGATCGTCATTTTGTAATCTTTGCTTTATCTCTCTGATATATGAGAGTCGTCAGATTGTAACTCCCGATGTTGATTATGAAGGCTGTTTGATTAGAGCTTCCATCAGTTGTCGTGAATGTCGTCAGATTGTAACCTTTAGCGATCTACGTGAAAGTCTTCCAATTGTAACCTTCTGGAAGTCGTCAGAGTGTAACTTCCATCATCGGTGTTTTGACGGGGATCAGCTATCTATTGTGATTTTTAGACAGCCTACAGGGCATCGACACAAATTTCCCAAAATTAAAAAAACAATCAGCTTATTTTTATAAGCGAAAACTCATCCTCATAACCAGAAACATTAATTTATGCCATAAAAACAAATTGAGTACCTATAGCGAATAATCTATGACGAAGACTTTACTAATCTTTACAATACATACGCCACATCACCAAAAATGATGCGAGCTGAAGTGAGAGCCACTTAAAATTAATGAAAGCACAAGCACAGATACGAATTTTCTTTATATATTTTTTCTCTTTACTTTATCAATTAAAAGTTATAGAGGCACACTAAAGACAAGCAAGAAGCTACAATAGCCCAATGTCAGCTGAGCTTTCTAATTATATATTTTTTTGTTTTGAAAAAAAAAAACAACACGAGGCGACTTTATTAATTTAAATTTGAATTTAAATAAAGCGCGGAAAGGTGAGATATCACAACTCCTAGACTCTACCGACGCTGAGCAATTACCGAGAGTGAGCTCGGTCCGGAGCGACACGTGCGCGCCACGCGGGTCGCTTTCTCCTGTTTTCTTCTTCCCCCCTCGGTGCTAAAGTGCAAGGCTCCCACCATAATCCAAAATGATAATTTAAGGAGGGGAATAACAATGATTGAAATGAGATTTAGACGGAGATTATGATGGAGAAAGTGGGTGGGGGGTTTTGGGTTTTAGTGGTGGGAATTTAGTTTAATAAGTTGATAAATGTTATTTTGGCAGGGAGCCTATTATCCCATTGGGCCCGTTGGTAAAGAAAAAAAGAAATGACAATAATCTTCTTCTTTCGTATGTTGCTGATTTTGATACACAACATGAACACATAAATTAGAGCATCTCCAACAGCTTCCCCATCTTCTTGAAATACTCAATTTTGGGGAATATAGAGCTGTTTTTTGGTCCAACAGATTCCCCTTCCCATTCCCCAAAATAGGGAAGAAGGAGAAAAAAATAGGGAGCATTCCCCAAATCTGCAGCATTCTTCAAATTTTTGGGGAGGGCTTTATTATTGTAATAAATACGATTTTTCAAAATGGGGAAGCTGTTGGAGTTGGAGCAAAAATAATTTGGAGAATATGACTTTTGTTTCTTCATTTTGGAGAAAATTTTGAAGAAGCTGTTGGAGATGCTCTTATAAACTTATTTGAATCAAGACTAAGAGATTTTCAACCGATGATAGGTCAGGGGGGAACTGAAAATATCATCACCGCCCCCCTCACCCCCTTCCCCAATATTGGGGTTCAGAACGCTCTGCGTGGTGCGGGGCGTTCTGAGAGAATCCGCACACCATTAGAGATATATCATGATAGGTCAGGGGGGAACTGAAAATATCATCACCGCCCCCCTCACCCCCTTCCCCAATATTGGGGTTCAGAACGCTCTGCGTGGTGCGGGGCGTTCTGAGATAACCCGCACACCATTAGAGATATATCAAACAATCACATGGAAGAACCACACTAATGAGAGATTTCGTATGTATATGTCTTATAACAACGTTTTTTTCTTTAATATGAAACTTTTTCTGGAATCCTACCATCAAGTTCATTTCGAGAATGGGTTGTACACGTAATTTATACAATATACTACACATCTTTATTTAAAAGAGGGTACATTGCAGGTAGCCCCTCCCCCTTTATACCTTCTATTGCACTTGTGAGTTATCAGTGCTCAACTACTTATTTTTTCCACTTGATGAGGAACTTCCCCGTGATCATTTGAACTACCATTGGTTATCAAATCCTTAGGCGTGGCTAAGGAGCACCCCCCGACATCGGCCTTGGATATTCTAGGATCACGTAATTTATACAATATAGTTGCAGATAACCCCCTCCTGTTTATACCTTCTCTTGCACTTGTGAGTTATCAGTGCTCAACTATTTATTTTTTCGGTTTGACGAGGGAACCTCCCCATGATCTTGTGAACCATGGATATCAAACCCCGGGAAATTAAATTCATATGGGTACTCTTTAAGAGAGGTCGAACCCGACATCTTAGAGTACTACCAATAATCTGCTTCCCGACTAGGTTAAACCTTCTTGGGTAGCGCTCAGCTATTTTAGTAGCACTTCAATGTCACTGATCTCGAGGGGTTTACCAGCAATTTTATCGTCCTCAAGTGATGCGAAGATAGCTAAGAAATGGTAAATGCAGACACAGGAGTAATCTATGGCCTGTTTGGATGGAGGGTAGAGAGGGGGAAGGGAAGGGAAATTTTATTTTAACCTTGTTTGGGAGTTTCTTTTTGTAGGGTAGAGGAGGGGAATGGAGGGGAAATTTGGACCAAATTCTTACACCCCAAATTGGGGTGTAATGGAGGGGAAGGGAAGGAAGGGGAAAAATTCCCATTCCTTCCCCTTCCTTCCCTTTCCTAAGTAAACTCCAAAACACACCACTAGTGATTTTTTTTTGGGTGGGGTTTAATCTACAGTTCACAGAATCACAGCTCACAACGCTAAACAAAAAGGAGAAGGGCAAAAGGTTTGTGGGCCCCAATTGAGGGTCGGGTGGGTCACATGATCCAGCCCCCATGGGCTCCGGACGCTGCCACCAAAGCCCACGCCTCCACCCACCAACAACTTCCATAGACAGCTAACAACGACGAACAGCTCCTCTTCTGGAAATGTATTGTTATTTTTAGGGGAAAAGGTAAGCCTGTTTTAAATTAATTAATTATTATATACGTGGACTCAAGTTATTAGTGACAAGAGCCGAAAAAACTAAACTAGGGGAGGTTGGAAATCTAGTTATTATAAACTTGTGCTCGACATAGCTTTAGCGATAGTGACCATTTTGCTCCGCAAGGGTCAAATTGGTGACAGTAGGCGAAATTAATGCTATCGTGTAGTATGATCAGTAAAATGTACTGATTAGCTGGCAATAAATTGGCTACAGTTGCTATTTGCCCCCAACAACTATTAGATATCACCGTGTATCTATTTGCGGTCTCATTTTATCCCTGAACCGTTAATTTTCATCTCCATTCACCTATTGTGCAGATATAGAAATATGTCTTTTGTAACAGGGGCCGCTCATTAGGGGATGAGATGAGAGAGAGACAGAGAGAGTAAAGAGAGTTGAAGAAAGAAATTAGTTTAAATGAGAGAGAACAATTTATTATTTATTTCTCTATTTCTCTCATTCCCTTGCACAAGAAAAGCCGAAACAAATTAATTTCCATGTCCATTTAGGGGTTTTCGTTTCACCAAAAATTTTGGCATTTGGTATGGATTACAAGTTTTGCGATCAAAAAGTAACTTTTTTTTTATATTTTAGGGTTCCATATATGATATTTGTTCTAAAAAAATTAGAATATTAAATACCAAAAGTACAAAAAATACTAAATTTTTAGGATTTGCTAAATCCTTTCAATTGGAGAGAATTTTGACAAATCACATAAATGAATGTGCTTAACTCTCAATTGGAGAGGATTTGATAAATCCAAATTTTGTTTTTTTTGGGAGTTAACCTCACCAAGAAAGTATATTCATCACATTACAAAATTTTAACATTTGGTAATGCTATAATTTAAGCATAAAACAAATAAAATATTACAAATTGTAGTATTTCAAATCCTAAAATATTTATGAAACAAACAACATTTTAGAAATCCAAACTCATAATAAAACACCTATGGATTTCAAATCCTATAGTGAAATCTATATCCTAAAATTATAGGATTTGAAACAAACACCCTTAACGATTGTGCAAATATACAGAAGTCCAGGCCCTGATCCCAAAATCCCAGTAAATCCTACAGATAACAGCACAAATCTCGCAACTACAACCGAAATTAAACAGACTAAACAATAAAATCCTTTCCTTATTTATAGAGGCATCAACAAATAAAAATAATAATACAAATTGCCTCCTAAAAAAATTTCAATAAAAGCAGTAAGTCATAACATTAAAAAAAACAATTAAGTGGTGAAAATCAACACCCCGCCCCGCCAAAAAAACTAAAAAAATTCATATAAAATCCTTTTTAATAATAATTTTTTTTTGTACTTTACCGGTAACAGCAGGTCATAGCTCCGGCCCGTACAGGTCATAGGGGGCCCACGTCGCGTCCAGCGGGCACGGTCGCCGCTTCGTCCAAACCTGCGCCCACGGTTTCGCCGCTCCCGCTCCAATGCAGCAGGCTCACCGGCCCGGGTGCAGATCCCGACAGCTCCCCCTGATATTGTCACCCCCAAGCCCGTGCTGGTTCCACCTGTGCTCGATGGCGCCACGTGTCCGCGAACACCAGAAGGAACGGCGGCAGCGAGCCCAGCTTCGTAGATCCGGCCGCCTCCTCTGGATCTCCATCCACCGCTCGATCCGGCGCGTGAAATCGAAGCGCCGCAGCGCGTCGAGGTCGATGATCATGACGCCGGTGTTGAAGTAGCAGGGTTCGGCCGGTGAACGTTACCGCTCAGGGCGGTGGATCCGACCAGAATCTGGCCGTGAAGTACTTGGTGAGTTCGCGTCGGCAGTACTCTGGGCCCCTAGGGTTTTGGACCCGAGCGAGTCCGCCAGAGCTTGGAGACATCGTCGACGACGACGAGGTCGGAGTCTGAGGTAGATGACTCGCCGACGCAGGGCTCGAGAGGTCGGCGAGGTAGTTTCGCGCGTAGTTTAGGGGTGTTCCAGGCTTGGCGGACCGAGGAGGAGATCAGGCCCCGGACGCGGTTCGGATCGAAGAAGTAGACCTTGAATCGGAGCCTGGGGAAGGCGGAGCGGACTAGGGTCGAGATCGACGTCGGAGACGAGGAGTGGAAGAAGACTGTTCTCGGGGCAGAGCGAGTGCTGGAGGAGGAGTGGACGGCGGCGATCGAGCCTCGGAGTACTCGACGTCGAGAGTGATGGCGATGTGGACGACGAGGGTCGCAGGCGGTGGTGGAGTTCGAGGACCCCTCGGCGATGCGACCGCACCCGTCGCATTGCGGAAGATCGGGGCTTGCGCGAACGAGAACCGCCGATCGCCGGCGGAGGACGAGATCTTGCCTGAAATGAGACGACCTGATCGCCTCCGCCGGCGGGAAAGACTGGATCGAAGGGAGAGGACGATCATCACCATGCGGCGGAGAAGAACCCGAAGCTTCATGATCCAAAGCATCCTTTCTCGGCGATCGCCGCCTCGGCGCGGCGGCGCCTCCGCGGTCTTGAAATCGAAGACGTCGGCGAGGCGAGCGAAGGCGGGCAGAGGATCAGGAACCTAGGGTCCCTTGATTCCCGCCAGATTTGAGCAAGCGAAAGCCACCAGATCGGATCGAATCGAATCGCCTTCTAGGGCTTTCGCAAGAATCGAACCAAATGCTCGGGTTTTCTTAACGGCGAGGGCGGTAACGTTACCGGCCGCGTGAGATCCTCCGCTCTGCTTTGCCGGCTCCTGGAGCTGAGGTCGGCGAGGTAGTTTCGCGCGTAGTTTAGGGGCTGTTCCAGGCTTGGCGGACCGAGGAGGAGATCAGGCCCCGGACGCGTTCGGATCGAAGAAGATAGACCTTGAATCGGAGCCTGGGGAAGGCGGAGCGGACTAGGGTTCGAGATCGAGCGTCGGAGACGAGGAAGTGGAAGAAGACTGTTCTCGGGGTCAGAGCGAGTGCTGGAGGACGGAGTGGACGGCGGCGAATCGAGCCTCGAGTACTCGACGTCGAGAGTGATGGCGATGTGGACGACGAGGGTCGCAGGCGGTGGTGGAGTTCGAGGACCCTCGGCGATAGCGACCGCACCCGTCGGCATTGCGGAAGATCGGGGCTTGGCGGAACGAGAACCGCCGATCGCCGGCGGAGGACGAGATCTTCCTGAAATGAGACGACCTGATCGCCTCCGCCGGCGGGAAAGACTGGATCGAAGGGAGAGGACGATCATCACCATGCGGCGGAGAAGAACCCGAGAGCTTCATGATCCAAAGCATCCTTCTCGGCGATCGCCGCCTCGGCGCGGCGGCGCCTCCGGGTCTTGAAATCGAAGACGTCGGCGAGGCGAGCGAAGGCGGGCAGAGGATCAGGAACCTAGGGTCCCTTGATTCCCGCCAGATTTGAGCAAGCGAAAGCCACCAGATCGGATCGAATCGAATCGGCCTTCTAGGGCTTTCGCAAGAATCGAACCAAATGCTCGGGTTTTCTTAACGGCGAGGGCGGTAACGTTACCGCCGCGTGAGATCCTCCGCTCTGCTTTGCAGATTTCTCTTCCGCTGCTCTCTTTTTAATCTTTCCCCACCCCCTTCTTGATTCTTGAAGGAAGCGGCGGCAGCAGCGAAAGAAATGGAAAATATCACCGCCCCGCTCTACTTTCCCTGATTTTGCGTTTTCAACCCTTTTCCGCATTTTCTTGCTTTTTTTAAATATGGTAACGGATTAATGATTGATTAATGATTTAATGAAGGCAATTAAGTTAACGCTGCCAACTTC
>NC_033798.1:2553702-2569584 GCF_001876935.1 Asparagus officinalis | reverse complement strand
CGGATCTGACAATGACAAATCGAGCCCGCCCATTTCTTGGTAATTGCGTTCCTGCCCCCGTACAATGACAGATAATTCCCTCGAATCTTTTTTTCTCTGGCCAAATATTCTCTTTTGCAGAGCAATCACAATTTTGTATGGATAGACGTTGCTAGATGTTTCAGGGACGCAGACGTCATTTTTGATAATTACTTTTGGTTATCTCAAAGGAGAAATATTGAGGGAAAATTGTTTCATGGATACTTTGGCTATTTATAGCTGGATAATGATGACTAGAGTATGGGCACTTTAGTCAGGAATCACGACAATATTCATAATAAACACAAAAAAAAATCTTAGCGATAATCATAATATGCAAGAAGACCCATTAACAATAATAGCGTGAATTTGTAAAATCAAAGTTATAATCATAGATAGCAATTTTCATTTGTATAAATTCCATAATTTTTTGAATATCATGGTATTTGATTTTCTTTTTACGGCAGCATAGCTATTTCTAAACAGGTAATACAATTGATCATTGACCCTAATGAATTAGAAAATGAACAAATTTTCAAAATAAACCCATTTAAATTTTTTTTTATAAAAAAATCGACCCACTCCCATTTTATTTCTCAAAACCGACTCATTTTATGGTCACGTCAGCAACATGGCCACGAAATGGGTCAGTTTTTTTAACGACGCCTCTAAATAATCGGGGTTGCTAACCGCGACTAATTTAGGGTCGTGTCTAACAGATCGGGGTCGGAAATGAATATGTTACTTGCCTATGTCATTATTGGCATCCTGTTAAAACATTAAAGATGTATCTCTATTCATTATTTTATATCCTATATTCCGATACACAACCAGTGGCAATACACGCGCGCAACGTTGATACATTCATTATCCTTTTTTGAGGGTAATATGACGTATGACCCCCCTTGAGCATGCGTGACACGTGGACTTCTACATCTTGTCGAAGATCAGACGTGTAGAAATTCTCAGGCGCCGTATAACATTTATACGATCTATCCATTTATAAATCATTTATACGTGATTTATATATGTCACGTATATTCTTCTATTTGATTGGTATACGTAACTTTGATGCTCATCGAGCATCTAAGAATTTTTTCTGAGAAAGACAGTTTTTTGTTCTTAATTTACTTACGTCGTTGATTTAGTTTTAAAAAAAAAAAAAACGAGCGCAGAGGTATACAAGTGGGGAGTAGAGAGAACTACTACTTGAGTGCAACTTAGCCGTATTCTATTACTAATTAACCTTGTCATTTTACCATGACTAAGATATAATTATGTATCAAATACCTCAAATGTTTTTTTTTTTTTTTTGAGAAAAATGATGGATTACCAAAATAGTAATCCAGCCAGCTAAATTAGACAAAATTGGTTGTTACAAAAATAGTACACATCTCCAACCAAGAATGAGTACCCTAGAACATCAGAGTTTTACAGTAAAGTGTTGTTAATTACATTGGTGTGTGTATATGTGTAGTGAGATTAGGGGTACGTACGTAATACTTTTATACATGTTATAATTTGTGTAATCAAATTTTAAAACTCTATATCATGCATACGTGTCTAATATTGAGAATTTAGAATATATATATATAATATGATAAAAATACTCTCACCCTATGATGCAATGACACTGACACTTGTTTCTACATGTCTAAAAGGTGACGTGGACAATAAAATATGATATATACGTGACATTGAGTACTTAACAATGAGTTTAGTTTAGTGTTGATAAGTCGAAGTTGAAGTTGGGGGCATACTTAACCAAGTAACTTGTTGAGGTTGGAGAGTCGTAATCAAGATAGATATATATATAAAGATGGAGCATCATTTAGGACTTTTGGTAGGTTTTAATTAATGATTAATTAGAAACAAAAATACAAGTTAGAAAGAGTAAATTAGTTTGAAGAGTATTAATTATGTAATTGCCTCTCATAATATATGTCACGCATTGATTGAGTTCAAGCACTTCAAATGCCACGGCAACGAAAGCGATCTTTAAAAGATTTTTTTTTTAAATGAGACTCTTTATGAATACAAGGAGAAAAACAATTTTCTGAACGAAACAGAAACTAAAAAAACAAAATAGAAATTGAAGCTAATAAACAATATTGTATATACTAGCACAGTTGTCTCTTCGATCGAAACCACTTGAAAATGACAAAAGAGAGAGTCAAATCCCAATTGCTTTCGGAAATGCTCTCTTCAACAAACATTAGGTCAACTTGCGCACATTCTAATGGTTTCCTATGCTTTTAGATTTACTTTATGAAAAATTCTTCAATGACCTAAAATATAATGACCTAAAATATGGGACCAATAGAGGGGACAAGTGAGGTGTCCCCTTCCTATTGGATAATGAGTTGGCCATCATTAATGATGATCAACTCATTATCCAATAGGAAGGGGACACCTCACTTGTCCCCTCTATTGGTCCCATATTTTGGGTCCCTGTAACAAAGCTCTTTTGTTGGGGTTGCCAAACTGACCCTTTGAGATGAGACATAAACAATTTACATTCTATTAAGCATTTATCCAAAAGGTAGCTTTTTAATTGGCGGCAATTATTGGGATTATAATTATAGATGCATGGAATTAATTAAAGTTCCTTGTTTTCATGTAACTAATGAATATAGTTGCAGCTGCAATTAATGTAAATAGTCTTTCAGTTGTAGCAGAAAACTTATGCACGTAGGTCTTACTTGCAACCTTTTAAGCCGCAAATGTGATTTAAATTATTGCTCAACTTGGAGTCAATTAAGCTCATACATAAGTTTACTGTTTACCTCAAAATAAACACCCGCGGCTGCCCATAAGTTGTAGTTTTAATACTGACTCCAACAGCTTCTCCAAAATTTTCTCTAAAATGGGGAAACAAAAGTCATATTCTTCAAATTATTTTTACACCAACTCCAACTGCTTCCCTATTTTGAAAAATCTCTTTTTTCCTCCAAAAATTTGGAGAATGCTGCAGATTTGGGGAAGCTTCCCCATTTCTTCTTCTCCATCCCTATATTGGGGAATGAGATGGAGAATCTGTTGGACCAAACACCTAACTAAATTCTCCAAAAGTAAGAAATGAGGAAGCTGTTGGAGATGCTCTAAGGAGTTGCATGCCAAATAATTAAGTTGCAAGCAATTGAGATTTGCATTATAATTACAATTACAAGGCACCAAATATCTTGAAGTCAAAAGAAACTTTTCAAAAAAATGGGACATTACATACATCTTATGTAAACAATTTATATATACCTGATCATTATTGCCTATCACTAACAAATACAATGATATATATATGTATTCTTAAAAGAGAGGAAAACGCCCTCTCATCTCTATGCCTTTCTTTCACTTTAGGCTAGAATCAAAACAAACACTTGCGTGTCATGTAATAAAACTTAAGAAAGTATAGTTATAATGCTGATCATAATGGCAATATGTGAGCCAATAAGAAGCACAAGATAAAATAAAACTAATATACTTTAATCACAAGCCTACACTGAAAGCAAAGTGGCTTTAGAGGGTCCTACGCATGATAAAATAAAATAAAATAAAATGAAATGAAAGAAAAGCCCTTAGAAATAAACACAGATCGTACACTAAAGTTTCATTCTAACTGTCAAGAGTAGGACCCCATATACAAATAACAAGCGGATAAAATCTTCAGACAAAAAAAAAAAACGTCCAACGAATATATTAGAAATTGCTCCCAAATTATATTGTTTACATCATAATCAATCTTCTAAAAGGATGGAATAAGCTATAATTATCTTGATTCATCAAGAAGCTTGATACAAGATGTAGCAGTAAGTCAATGATTAATTAGCCATTGGATTAATGATAATTAAGTTTGAAGAGATTATGAGAGCTTTACTTGGCTCACAAGTTTTGGAATCTGGCCACTATATCATTTAATTGTAGGTTAAGTATACGAGGAGAGTATTTTATATATATATATATATAGGATTCCATGGACCAAGTTTGATTCATTTGGAGTCAAGCGTTGCAATTCAAGTGCTTTGCTTCGAAAATGTAAAAGAGAAGTCAAAAAAGAAACAGGAGAAGGCAGTTTTGTTGCTTGCAACAAGAGTTCTCCCAAGTGTAAGAGGTGAATATTAAAAATTAAAAAAAAACTAAAGAATTGTGCCAATGTAGTAGCTTTTCATCCCTCTAAATAATGGGAAAATTGCTTCAAGTTGTTGATTGTATAACATAAAGCAGTGGAGAGATTACTATCTTTAATTCCAACCACTAATTATGTACTGAATAGTTGTGGGAGACTATGATATATTCCAAAAATAACACTTCCAATATCCCCCTGAATTCTCAAGAAGGCAAATCACAACTATATATTACTCAATTAGTAGTTGTAGATGTTAGTCTCTCTATATATCTTTTTGGCGGTAAAGAGGGTCCAAATCCAGTCAAAAAAATTCTAAGCTTAAAATTTTCAGCTAACTAATATAATCAATTATAAAATAAATGTTAGGAAGGTGTAGAATTTTCTATAGAGTACCTTTTTGTTTTGTTTTTTAGCTGGCTATTCATCTTAGTATTCCGCAGATTTTGTATTTAAATTCACCTAATTTATTAAATTACTTGTGCATTTGCGCGTAGTTAAAGCCAATCCAACTTAGGCTATTGAGCCTTTTGAGTCCTTGTTGAAAAGCTGTGAGCCCAGGAACTATTTTGCATATGTTAGGCTTTGGGCCCATACGATTTTTGTTTAAAAAGTCCACTTAAAAAAAGAAACAAAAAGAAACAAAACAACATAAAGTTCTGATAACTTTCATGGGATTATGTTTCTTTTTCTTTTGGGAAAAATGTGTCCAGGCCCCAAAAGTGGGAACTTCGTGTGACTAGCTCCCCTGTACTTTGCCCCATGTGGAATAGCCCCCAAAAATGGGCTTTAATGTTTTAAGCCCCCTCCACGTCAGCTTTATACTAAAAGCAGATGGTATTTTACAAAAAAACCGAAACTGCCCTTCTCTTTCTTCCCCAGACGAGTCCTGGAAGTCACTTCTCATTAATGCGATATGATGGGGAAAATGGAGGGAAATTTCCCCCTTTTTTTACTCCATCTAACTAGTTAGTTCTCCATTACTCCTCCTCCTCAGACCAAAATTCTCTCCATAACTCTCTCCATCATGAGCAATAACTAGTTAGTTCTCCATTACTCCTCCTCCTCAGATCAAAATGGCTGAAAAGGACATCATCTGCATTGTCTCTTCGCAGTATAAAGCGGTATTCTTGAAGATTAATTCTCCAACCACCATCTTGGATCTCAAGTTTGATGCGGTAGAGAGGTTAGATCTTCCATACGAGTCATTAATTTTGGCATACGAAGATCAAACAGTTGGAAGCTTAAAATTTCTCATTGAGAACGATGGTGATCTGACGTCTATGGTGGAGCATTGCCACAATCTTGGACTGAAAGAGGTTCACGTGCAAGCTTTTAAAGAAGGAGATGATTCTTCGAATAAACAGGAAAACGAGCAAGTCCGACAAGACATGTAGGTTAACTGTAAAATCAATTAACTTAAGTTCTAATCGTCTTCTTGTTAGTTCTATACTAGGTTTAACTGGACTTCAGTTCTAATGTTTTATTTGTCATTAAGCAGTTCTTTGTTATGCTCCATACTAGAGTTCTAATGTTTTATTTGTCAGTTCTAATCGCTATTTTGTTAGTTCTACTAGAGTTATTGCTGGTTCCACTATAGTTCCCATATTGTTAGTCCTAATTGTTATAAATTAGATATAACGTGGTATAAATTAGACAATGTAGGTATAAAATAGAACTAACAAGCCATCAGTTAGAACTGACACTAACACACTACAGATTAGAACTAACACTGTGCATATTATTAGAACTAACACGCTACAGAATAGAACTAACACTGTGCAGATTAGAACTAACACTCTACAGAATAGAACTAACACTGTGCAGATTAGAACTAACACTCTACAGAATAGAACTAACACTGTGCAGATTAGAACTAACACTCTACAGAATAGAACTAACACTGTGCAGATTAGAACTAACACTCTACAGAATAGAACTAACACTGTGCAGATTAGAACTAACACTCTACAGAATAGAACTAACACTGTGCAGATTAGAACTAACACTCTACAGAATAGAACTAACACTGTGCAGATTAGAACTAACACTCTACAGAATAGAACTAACACTGTGCAGATTAGAACTAACACTCTACAGAATAGAACTAACACTGTGCAGATTAGAACTAACACTCTACAGAATAGAACTAACACTGTGCAGATTAGAACTAACACTCTACAGAATAGAACTAACACTGTGCAGATTAGAACTAACACTCTACAGAATAGAACTAACACTGTGCAGATTAGAACTAACACTCTACAGAATAGAACTAACACTGTGCAGATTAGAACTAACACTCTACAGAACGGAACTAACACTGTGCAGAATAGAACTAACACTCTACAGAATAGAACTAACACTGTGCAGATTAGAACTAACACTCTACAGAACGGAACTAACACTGTGCAGAATAGAACTAACACTCTACAGAATAGAACTAACACTGTGCAGATTAGAACTAACACTCTACAGAACGGAACTAACACTGTGCAGAATAGAACTAACACTCTACAGAATAAAACTAACACTGTGCAGATTAGAACTAACACTCTACAGAATAGAACTAACACTGTGCAGATTAGAACTAACACTCTACAGAATAGAACTAACACTGTGCAGATTAGAACTAACACTCTACAGAATAGAACTAACACTGTGCAGAATAGAACTAACACTCTACAGAATAGAACTAACACTGTGCAGATTAGAACTAACACTCTACAGAATAGAACTAACACTGTGCAGATTAGAACTAACACTCTACAGAATAGAACTAACACTGTGCAGATTAGAACTAACACTCTACAGAATAGAACTAACACTGTGCAGATTAGAACTAACACTCTACAGAATAGAACTAACACTGTGCAGATTAGAACTAACACTCTACAGAATAGAACTAACACTGTGCAGATTAGAACTAACACTCTACAGAATAGAACTAACACTGTGCAGATTAGAACTAACACTCTACAGAATAGAACTAACACTGTGCAGATTAGAACTAACACTCTACAGAATAGAACTAACACTGTGCAGATTAGAACTAACACTCTACAGAATAGAACTAACACTGTGCAGATTAGAACTAACACTCTACAGAATAGAACTAACACTGTGCAGATTAGAACTAACACTCTACAGAATAGAACTAACACTGTGCAGATTAGAACTAACACTCTACAGAATAGAACTAACACTGTGCAGATTAGAACTAACACTCTACAGAATAGAACTAACACTGTGCAGATTAGAACTAACACTCTACAGAATAGAACTAACACTGTGCAGATTAGAACTAACACTCTACAGAATAGAACTAACACTGTGCAGATTAGAACTAACACTCTACAGAATAGAACTAACACTGTGCAGATTAGAACTAACACTCTACAGAATAGAACTAACACTGTGCAGATTAGAACTAACACTCTACAGAATAGAACTAACACTGTGCAGATTAGAACTAACACTCTACAGAATAGAACTAACACTGTGCAGATTAGAACTAACACTCTACAGAATAGAACTAACACTGTGCAGATTAGAACTAACACTCTACAGAATAGAACTAACACTGTGCAGATTAGAACTAACACTCTACAGAATAGAACTAACACTGTGCAGATTAGAACTAACACTCTACAGAATAGAACTAACACTGTGCAGATTAGAACTAACACTCTACAGAATAGAACTAACACTGTGCAGATTAGAACTAACACTCTACAGAATAGAACTAACACTGTGCAGATTAGAACTAACACTCTACAGAATAGAACTAACACTGTGCAGATTAGAACTAACACTCTACAGAATAGAACTAACACTGTGCAGATTAGAACTAACACTCTACAGAATAGAACTAACACTGTGCAGATTAGAACTAACACTCTACAGAATAGAACTAACACTGTGCAGATTAGAACTAACACTCTACAGAATAGAACTAACACTGTGCAGATTAGAACTAACACTCTACAGAATAGAACTAACACTGTGCAGATTAGAACTAACACTCTACAGAATAGAACTAACACTGTGCAGATTAGAACTAACACTCTACAGAATAGAACTAACACTGTGCAGATTAGAACTAACACTCTACAGAATAGAACTAACACTGTGCAGATTAGAACTAACACTCTACAGAATAGAACTAACACTGTGCAGATTAGAACTAACACTCTACAGAATAGAACTAACACTGTGCAGATTAGAACTAACACTCTACAGAATAGAACTAACACTGTGCAGATTAGAACTAACACTCTACAGAATAGAACTAACACTGTGCAGATTAGAACTAACACTCTACAGAATAGAACTAACACTGTGCAGATTAGAACTAACACTCTACAGAATAGAACTAACACTGTGCAGATTAGAACTAACACTCTACAGAATAGAACTAACACTGTGCAGATTAGAACTAACACTCTACAGAATAGAACTAACACTGTGCAGATTAGAACTAACACTCTACAGAATAGAACTAACACTGTGCAGATTAGAACTAACACTCTACAGAATAGAACTAACACTGTGCAGATTAGAACTAACACTCTACAGAATAGAACTAACACTGTGCAGATTAGAACTAACACTCTACAGAATAGAACTAACACTGTGCAGATTAGAACTAACACTCTACAGAATAGAACTAACACTGTGCAGATTAGAACTAACACTCTACAGAATAGAACTAACACTGTGCAGATTAGAACTAACACTCTACAGAATAGAACTAACACTGTGCAGATTAGAACTAACACTCTACAGAATAGAACTAACACTGTGCAGATTAGAACTAACACTCTACAGAATAGAACTAACACTGTGCAGATTAGAACTAACACTCTACAGAATAGAACTAACACTGTGCAGATTAGAACTAACACTCTACAGAATAGAACTAACACTGTGCAGATTAGAACTAACACTCTACAGAATAGAACTAACACTGTGCAGATTAGAACTAACACTCTACAGAATAGAACTAACACTGTGCAGATTAGAACTAACACTCTACAGAATAGAACTAACACTGTGCAGATTAGAACTAACACTCTACAGAATAGAACTAACACTGTGCAGATTAGAACTAACACTCTACAGAATAGAACTAACACTGTGCAGATTAGAACTAACACTCTACAGAATAGAACTAACACTGTGCAGATTAGAACTAACACTCTACAGAATAGAACTAACACTGTGCAGATTAGAACTAACACTCTACAGAATAGAACTAACACTGTGCAGATTAGAACTAACACTCTACAGAATAGAACTAACACTGTGCAGATTAGAACTAACACTCTACAGAATAGAACTAACACTGTGCAGATTAGAACTAACACTCTACAGAATAGAACTAACACTGTGCAGATTAGAACTAACACTCTACAGAATAGAACTAACACTGTGCAGATTAGAACTAACACTCTACAGAATAGAACTAACACTGTGCAGATTAGAACTAACACTCTACAGAATAGAACTAACACTGTGCAGATTAGAACTAACACTCTACAGAATAGAACTAACACTGTGCAGATTAGAACTAACACTCTACAGAATAGAACTAACACTGTGCAGATTAGAACTAACACTCTACAGAATAGAACTAACACTGTGCAGATTAGAACTAACACTCTACAGAATAGAACTAACACTGTGCAGATTAGAACTAACACTCTACAGAATAGAACTAACACTGTGCAGATTAGAACTAACACTCTACAGAATAGAACTAACACTGTGCAGATTAGAACTAACACTCTACAGAATAGAACTAACACTGTGCAGATTAGAACTAACACTCTACAGAATAGAACTAACACTGTGCAGATTAGAACTAACACTCTACAGAATAGAACTAACACTGTGCAGATTAGAACTAACACTCTACAGAATAGAACTAACACTGTGCAGATTAGAACTAACACTCTACAGAATAGAACTAACACTGTGCAGATTAGAACTAACACTCTACAGAATAGAACTAACACTGTGCAGATTAGAACTAACACTCTACAGAATAGAACTAACACTGTGCAGATTAGAACTAACACTCTACAGAATAGAACTAACACTGTGCAGATTAGAACTAACACTCTACAGAATAGAACTAACACTGTGCAGATTAGAACTAACACTCTACAGAATAGAACTAACACTGTGCAGATTAGAACTAACACTCTACAGAATAGAACTAACACTGTGCAGATTAGAACTAACACTCTACAGAATAGAACTAACACTGTGCAGATTAGAACTAACACTCTACAGAATAGAACTAACACTGTGCAGATTAGAACTAACACTCTACAGAATAGAACTAACACTGTGCAGATTAGAACTAACACTCTACAGAATAGAACTAACACTGTGCAGATTAGAACTAACACTCTACAGAATAGAACTAACACTGTGCAGATTAGAACTAACACTCTACAGAATAGAACTAACACTGTGCAGATTAGAACTAACACTCTACAGAATAGAACTAACACTGTGCAGATTAGAACTAACACTCTACAGAATAGAACTAACACTGTGCAGATTAGAACTAACACTCTACAGAATAGAACTAACACTGTGCAGATTAGAACTAACACTCTACAGAATAGAACTAACACTGTGCAGATTAGAACTAACACTCTACAGAATAGAACTAACACTGTGCAGATTAGAACTAACACTCTACAGAATAGAACTAACACTGTGCAGATTAGAACTAACACTCTACAGAATAGAACTAACACTGTGCAGCTTTTTTTTTTAAATCCTAATTGTCTCTAATTGTGAAGCTAACTAAAAGGGGTGGAATTGAAAACGCTAGAAAGAAGACTTACCCGGAAGCAAATCTTCAAATCCTATTTTTCCAATCCGCGATCTTCAAGCTCCAAGCGTTTCCTTCACAAAAAACACACAAGTTAAAGAACCAAAATAATTAAAACCTACTTAAGCACCTTCCCCGGCAACGGCGCCAAAAACTTGATGCGGCATAAACATGTACCAAAAAGGTTGCAAGTGCACAACCGTGTCAAGTTATAGTATTTAAGATATCGATCCCACGAGGAAGGTGTTTTGTAGGAGAAAATATAAAATTGGTTCTTATTTTGTGTGCGTGACAAATAGGAGTGATAAGTGAATGTGATTGTGAAGAGATTGAGAGAGTGAAAATGGTGTGTAAATGATGCAAAGTGTAAGTGAGAGGTAAAATTGGTTCTTATGTTGTGTGCGTGACAAATAGGAGTGATGAGTGAATGTGATTGTGGAGAGATAGAGAGAGTGGAAGTGATAGTGTGTAAATCGGCATGAAATATAAGTGAGAGTGGATGTGATAAAGAATGAATATGATCAATAAGGCAAGAAGGAAAAGGAAAATAAAAATCAAGAATAAAGAAAATAAAATTCAAGAATAAAAGAAAATGCAAGAAATTAAAGATGGTGGATTCAATTATAGATATGGGTAATCTAAAATTGAACCCACTTCTTAGAAAAGGGTGATTCCCTAGAGGGTTCTAGCCTAAAGGCGAATCAAACAAAATAAAAATAAACAAAAAGAAAAACTAAACCCAAGAGGGTTTTAGCCTCAAGGTGAATAGTGTAAGAAATTAAAATCTAACTACAAAATAAATTGTAAAAATCTAAACTACAAAATAAAATTGTAAGAATTAAATACAAGAAAATAAATCTACTCTATAAGTATGAAATAAATCTAAGGCAAGAGGGTTCTAGCCTCTTGGCTATTTAACAAGAAAATAAAATCTAACTACAAGCATAGAAATAAATCTAAACTAATAAGCAATAAAAGAGAAAAAGAAAGCAATAATAAAGAAATTACTAAAAAGAAATAAAAGAGAAAAGAAATGCAAACCTTCAATTTGCTCTTCATCTCCATCCTCATCATTCAACAAAGAGGAGAAAGAACAAATTTAAAGAGGAAAAAATTATTATTATTAATTGCAACAAAAAGTTACAATTTTGGAAGGCCTTCTCAATTAAGAGTAGCCCTCCTCTCCAAAAGGAGTTACAAAAATTTTCACACCCTTAACCCCTCACTCTCTACACCTATTTATAGTAATCTTCAATGAATATGAGCCATTGGATTTGTCTTGAGCCCCAAGCAACAATCTCCACCATTGAATTTGCTTTTTGTTCTTCTCTAGCCCAACATAGGAGGCCCATATGATTTATTTGATTTTCAAAAGAAAATAAAAATTCGGCCCATGTAGCATCCACATTGAAAATCTGCAGCAAATAAATTGAAGAGCATCCAAGAAATTCATGAGAGCTCAATTGATTTCATTTTGTGAAAATCCGGCCCATAGATGAAAGTTCTCTCCTATGCACCTCCACTTCATTTACATAACCAACTCCGGCCCACTTCCATTCATGCAGCAGCCTCATCCAAGACCGGCCCATAAATTTCCAACTCCTACAGCAACGTCCAAGTCCGGTTGCATTCATTTGATTTTTCTCCATCAAAGGCCTATTCACATGATTTTCAATTCCAAATAAATCCGGCCCACTCAATAATTTCCAAATCCAAAACAAGTCCGGCCCACACAAATCCAAAGTAAGTTCTGCAGCAAAACAAGTCTGGCCTTTCATTTCAATTATTTGCATCCAAGTCCACGTTTGATTTTTGAAATTCCAAGCCTCTACAACCAAGTCCAGCAGTCCGGTTCTATTGGCTTTTTTTTTGCTTCAATGTGCTTCTAAAAATGCTACAAAAATAGAGAAGAGAGATTTTGAGGGGTTTTTTACATTTAATAATATTTATTTATATTTCCATTCATTTATGTATAAACTAATCTAAAAACAATTATTAATGGTATATTTATTCATGTAAAATAGATAATGAGGATATAAAATTATAATAAAATATGATTATCACCTTCTCATGTGCAGACGGTGCCTCTAACTGAGTTCATCCAAAATCATCATCGGATCAGGAACACGCAAACACACAAATCACTAAAAAATGATTTGATTGAGCATCTGTGGCAGCTTAAGGGATCCATCGCCGAGGATTAAGTTTCTTTATGTCTAATATAATTTCAGAAAAGGAGTTCAAGTTGTTGTACTACGCCAATTTCATTTTCAATAAAGTAGTTGTTTTCATTCAATGCCAAAATTTTCAACTTCAAGTACAATCATAAATCTAATACAAGATAATATTTGATAATTAGGAAGAACTAATGAGGATGCGATGTGAGTACAATATATGATAATTAGGAAGAACCCTTGGACATCCACCTCTCCAATATCTCTGCCTGACGTATTTCAAAGTATTGTCGTTGAACTGAATTGAGGAAGAACTAATGAGGATGCGATGCGAGTACAATATATGATAATTAGGAAGAACCCTTGGACATCCACCTCTCCAATATCTCTGCCTGACGCATTTCAAAGTATTGTCGTTGAACTGAATTGAGTGTTGAGAGATCGATCTTCATGATATCGTCATCTTGTTTCTTCTGTTTTAGCTCCATTTTTTCTTTGTTGGTTTGCTTCATCCACGCGAAAGCCTCTCCCATAATGGACTTAGCGGACTCAGATTTGTCCACATTTTGTTTCCTCTTGAGTTTTGCCGCTTTCCTCCCTTCAGGCCTTGCTATAACATCATCCGAGTCAATGTTCAACTCGATGGGGGGTCGCTGGCATGGAATTGTTTGGTGAGGAATCAGAGTTCGTGGTTCTTCTCGGCTGTGATCGAATCTTATTGTAAGTTTCCATTTGTTGGATCCACTTTTGGTGATGACGCAACTCAACCCAGCAATGGTCAAACACGAATGGCTTACCATAAAGGGATTGGTATAATTCTTTTACTTCTGCAGTCTACACAAGAGTTAAATTTAGAATAATCAAACATATAAGTTAAATATTTACATAAAAACATATAAGTTAAATATTTACCTGGTCAATAATTCCCGTACCAGATCTTTGTCTTCCTTCAATCTGAGCAACGCACCCGCAGAACTTGTTGACAGATAGTTGAATCGTTGACCAACGGTGCATCATTTGGTTTGGTGTGCGATTCGTTGGATCGGTGGAGTATTCCACAACGTTCGATTATCAACAAGAAAAAATTACTGCAGCTCAAATCCCTTGGATGGCGTCTTGGCTCGTGTTCAGCCAAGCAGACACAAGAAGCTTATCCTCGTGGACAGTCCAATTTTCGGACCGCGTGTAAGCCTTCTTCTTCTTTGTGGTCGGTGTTTCTTGGGATGACACTTGTTGTGTTGCGGATTGCAATAACTCGATAGGATGACCTTCTTCTACGACTTCTGTATAGAACGGCGAGTATAAGGTCGATCCTTCACCGGTAAGGAGTTGCGAATAGTAGTTGTTTTGGGAGGGATCCATGAGATTTGTAATTTGATAGGAAAATATAGAATTTTTTTTATGAGAGAGTTGTGTGGAGTACATTTTTTCACTCAAACGGCCAAATTTTTCTTTCAAACGTTCATTTTTTCACTCAGTCCAACGAATAAAACATCGAACCCAGAGAATAAAATGTCCACGAAATTTCCCCCAAACCAAAACCTCTTCATTTCCCCCCAAATCCCAACCCCAAATCCCCAAATCCCAACCCCAGTCGGAGGCCTCATCTTCTCCCCCAGTCGGAGGCCTCAAACAACCTTGTCTTCTTCCCAGTCGGAGGCCTCATCTCCGCGAACACCAAGCTCCTGAAATCATCCACCTGTTTCCCCTCCTCTTCCACATCTCCGGCGCCTCATCTTCTACCCAGTCGGAGGCCTCTTCTCCCCAAATCATCTTTGTTTCCCCTCCTCTTCCACATCTCCGGCGCCTCTTCATCTCCCGTTGGATTTTTGCTTCTTTTTGGGCAGATCTGCGAAGGTGTATTGTTGGAGGGGGGGTTTTGTTAAAATCCGGCAGCTTGGGAGCTCCGAAGCTCTCCACCTCCACATCATCGCTTGAGAGCAGGTTGGGAGAGCTTCGGAGGCTGTTGGAGGGGGCTAAATCGGAGGAGGTGTCCACGTCGGAGCTGAGAGCAGGCTTGGGAGCTTGCTGCCCATGCTCTAAGTTATGTAGATTCTTTAGGATAGGGTTAGTTTTGATTTGCACTACAGCAGGATGAAGTCACGATTTGAATTTTAAATTCTAGTTTTGAATCTTTAAATTGTATTAGAGTTAAGTTTACAGCTCTATATAAGGAGTTGAGATTTTCATTGGTTTACACATGAAGAAAATTTATGAATAAATTGAGAAAAGTTAGCCTGAGATTTGCTATCAGGCTTAAGTTCTTGTATTTGTATTTAATTATTTATCTCAAATCCTAGCTGACTTTGTCTACATTTTGCCACTTTGGTATATAATTTTCATCAGATCTTTGAAGTTGTTTTATTAGTCCCTCAAATTATATGGGGGCTTGCAAATTGGTCACCCTAATAGTTTTCCAGTTAAAATATCAAATCACGATTGAATTAACTAGTAATCTAACAATTTCAATTACCACATTACCATTCAGTTAGAGAATTATATATATTTAGAGGGGGTGTGATTGCTCATTGCTGGGAGCCTCCATTTTTAAGGGTTTATACCAGTGAAGGAATGGGTCGAGAAACTAAACGAAGAGGTAAAGTGGGAACCTCCCCTCAAATCTAATGTGAGTTATATAACTAGAGGGACTAATTTGTAAGATCGGAAGGATTTTTAGGGGCTGTTTGTTTGTAAAAATGGGAAGGGGAAAGCCTGCCAAA
>NC_033798.1:2544420-2550202 GCF_001876935.1 Asparagus officinalis | reverse complement strand
TAAAATTAGAACTAATTTGTTATAAATTAGAACTAACTTGTTATAAAATAGAACTAGCTTGGTATAAATTAGAACTAATGTGGTTTAAATTAGAACTAACTTGTTATAAAATAGAACTAACTTGATATAAATTAGAACTAACTTGGTATAAATTAGAACTAACATGGTATAAAATAGAACTAACTTGGTATAAATTAGAACAAACTTGGTTAAAATTTTAGAACTAACTTGTTATAAAATAGAACTAACTTGGTATAAATGAGATATAACATGGTATAAATTAGGTTTATAACGTGGTTTAAATTAGAACTAACATAAATTAGATATAACGTGGTATAAATTAGATATAACGTGTAATAAAATAGAACTAACAAGCCATCACACGCTACAGACTTGAACTAACACTGTGCAGAATAGAACTAACACTGTGCAGATTAGAACTAACACTCTACAGAATAGAACTAACACTGTGCAGATTAGAACTAACACTCTACAGAATAGAACTAACACTGTGCAGATTAGAACTAACACTCTACAGAATAGAACTAACACTGTGCAGATTAGAACTAACACTCTACAGAATAGAACTAACACTGTGCAGATTAGAACTAACACTCTACAGAATAGAACTAACACTGTGCAGATTAGAACTAACACTCTACAGAATAGAACTAACACTGTGCAGATTAGAACTAACACTCTACAGAATAGAACTAACACTGTGCAGATTAGAACTAACACTCTACAGAATAGAACTAACACTGTGCAGATTAGAACTAACACTCTACAGAATAGAACTAACACTGTGCAGATTAGAACTAACACTGTGCAGATTAGAACTAACACTCTACAGAATAGAACTAACACTGTGCAGATTAGAACTAACACTCTACAGAATAGAACTAACATGTTATAATTTTGAAATAGCTTGTTATAAAATAGAAATAACTTCGTTAAATTAGAACTAACCTTTAATGGCTATATTGTTTGTTCTAATAGCTATTATGTCAGTTCTAATCAATGCACTGTTAGCTCTAATGGTTATATTGTTAGTTCTTTTAGTTCTAATTGATTCTAACAGCAAGCAATTGTCGTTTTTGCTTTTTAGCTTTTGCTATTATCTGTTGATACTTCTATTATTTGTGCAGTTTGAAATCAAAAAGTGTAGACTGTGGCCCGTCGGCGTTGTTGACCACAAGTGTTCCAGATAAGAATCCCAATGACAATCCTTCCGGAGATGATGTCATGACGATTGATGACATGATTAGCAGATCAGAGAGGATTCCTGCTTGGTGGCACACAGCTTTAACCGGTGAGGGACAACGATTTGAAAGTGCGAAGGAGTTAAGATTGGCCTTGCTATACTACTCCATGGCAAAAAAATTCGAATACGAGTTTGGGAAGAATGAACCGAAGCGTATTCGAGTGTTTTGTCGGTTTAAGGCAGCAAAAAATTGTCCGTGGATGTTATTTGCCTCTCCACCGAAAAATGATAATAGACTTGAAATCAAAAGGTTTGTGGACAATCACAGTTGTGGGCAGCATGGCAATAATGCTGGTCAATCTAGAGCCTCAAGGCGATTCATTGCTACCCAATTACAACCCACGTTAAAGGTTCGACCGGATATACGGCCTATTGACGTTCAAAAGGAGTTTCTAAGCTCGTATGGGATTAGGGTCGATTATAGTAAGATTTGGTGGGGTAAAGAAAGAGCACAAGAGAAATTATATGGTGATGCCCATGAGTCCTACGATCAATTACGATGGTAAATAGAAGATGATATATAACAAAATGAGGGGATTAGGGTCGATTATACTAATTTTTCAATGTTGGTACTAACGCTTAATCTTCAATTTTCTAGGTATGTAGAAGAGGTCAAGAAGACAAACCCAGGTAGCTATATTCATGTTGAACAAAATGAGGGGAGGTTTACAAGGTTATTCATATGCTACGCCGCCTGCATAAATGGTTTTTTATACGGCTGTAGACCACTCTTATTTTTGGATGGTACCTTTCTTAAAGATCGATTCAAAGGCATACTCCTAAGCGCCGTAGCATATGATGGAAATCAGGGGATATTTCCATTGGCGTATTGTATATGCGATCAGGAAAATAATGTTAACTGGAAGTGGTTCTTACAAGGTTAGTTCTATCCCTAGCCATGTTAGTTCTGTTGCAGGTTATGATAATTCTAGCTCATTCATTGCTAACTCTAATTCGTGTATGGTAACCACAACTCTTTGTAGGTTTGTGGTCTATTCTCTATGAAAGGCCAGATCCATACAACCCTCCACACAAGCTAGTGATAATTTCAGATGCGGATAAGGGGATCAGAGAAGCAGTTAGAGAATTTTTTTCCAGATTCTATACACTCTCGATGTGTGTTGCATCTAGTGGAGAACTTCAGGACAAAGTTGAAGGATTTGGGATTCAAATCAAAAGATACTCAGATCTTGGGTAATCTATTGCAATCTGCCTGTTACAAATATACTAGAGCAGAATGGAACGATTACATGGACGACATTAGACTGGTTGACGAAAGAGCTTACAATATTGTGATGAACTACGCTCCAGAGAACTGGGCCAATGCGTTTTTCCCTGGAGTTAGGTAAGTTATAAGCTATTTCATTACATGACTATTATAAGCCGCTTGACGAATTCCCTATTATGTTTCAGATATGGTCACGTTACATCAAATGTTGCAGAGTCATTCAACAAATGGATACATGAGGCTAGGCTACTACGGATACTTCAACTGGTAGAGCACATACGTAAACAGATTATGGTTCGTATGAATGAGCGACGAACCATGGCTGAAAGCTGGAATCAATTTCTTTGCCCCAAAGCTGAACTTGCTCTCAAAGAGAACATGGAAAATGGCCGTCCATTGGAGGTTCGTCAGTCCCACACAGGATTATTTGAGGTACAATCCCATAGATCTTGTCAAGTGGATCTAGACAATAAAACATGCACTTGCCGTGGGTGGGATGTAACCCGTGTCCCTTGCAAACATGCATGCGCATCCATTATGTTTATGAAAAGGGATATCTATCAGTTCTGTGACTGGTTTATGACGATTGAAGCCTTTAAAAAGAGCTACGAGCCAATCCTCTACCCTATCCCAAACTTTGAGAAGCGCATCGTGCCAAGGGATGAGATACAGATCCTACCTCCACTTACAACAAAAAGGAAAGGGAGAAATAAAACCAGGCGTATCAACAACAGAACTGTTTACACGCGGCCAGTAAAATGTTCTCGATGTCATATGGAAGGTCATAACCGTAAAACATGTAATGAATCTATAGCTGACTAAGTGTTTGATATGTTGAAGTGTTTTCGTCCCAGTATGCAACAAATATTTTGTTTTTTTCCGATTGAATGTTTACTCTTTGTTAATCGGGAACTAACATCAGCTTACACTAGATAAAAAGTTGTAAGTAACAAAACAACTATCATATTAGGCCTAACACGCTTAAAAGAATAGAACTAACATCTCAGTTATTCGATGCGCTCGAGGGGCTAGGAGTAACAAGCCAAAGAATAGAACTAACTTGGTATCAGATAGTACTAACATGTGCAGAAGCAGAACTGACTTGGATCGGAACAGATTACAGAATAGAACTAACACTCTACAGGATAGCACTAACACTCTACAGACTTGAACTAACACTGTGCAGAATAGAACTAACACTCTACAGAATAGAACTAACACTGTGCAGATTAGAACTAACACTCTACAGAACAGAACTAACACTGTGGAGATTAGAACTAACACTCTACAGAATAGAACTAATGTTCTACAAAATAGAACTAACATTGTGCAGAACAGAACTAACTTGCTATAAATTAGAACTAACTTGGTATAAAATGAGAACAAACTTTGTTTAAATTAGAACTATCTTTGTATAAATTAGATCTAACGTTGTATAAAATAGAACTAACTTGGTATAAATTAGATCTAACGTGGTATAAATTAGGTTTATAACATAGTAAAAAATAGAACTAACTTGGTATAAATTAGAGCTAACGTGGTATAAACTAGGTTTATAACGTGATATAAATTAGGTTTATAACGTGGTATAAAATAAAACTAACTTGATATAAATTAGAAATAACTTGGTATAAAATGAGATATAACATGGTATAAATTAGGTTTATAACTTGGCATAAAATAGAACTAACAAAAATTAGATATAACGTGGTATAAATTAGATATAACGTGTAATAAAATAGAACTAACAAGCCATCACAAGCTACAGAATAGAACTAACACTGTGCAGAACAGAACTAACACTCAACAGATTAGAACTAACACTGTGCAGATTAGAACTAACACTCTACAGAACAGAACTAACACTGTGGAGATTAGAACTAACACTCTACAGAATAGAACTAACGTTCTACAGAATAGAACTAACACTCTACAGAACAGAACTAACTTGCTATAAATTAGAACTAACTTGGTATAAAATGAGAACAAACTTTGTTTAAATTAGAACTATTTTTGTATAAATTAGATCTAACGTTGTATAAAATAGAACTAACTTGGTATAAATTAGATCTAACGTGGTATAAATTAGGTTTATAACATAGTAAAAAATAGAACTAACTTGGTATAAATTAGAGCTAACGTGGTATAAATTAGGTTTATAACGTGGTATAAAATAGAACTAACTTGGTATAAATTAGATCTAACGTGGTATAAATTAGGTTTATAACGTAGTAAAAAATAGAACTAACTTGGTATAAATTAGAGCTAACGTGGTATAAATTAGGTTTATAACGTGGTATAAATTAGGTTTATAACGTGGTATAAAAGAAATAACTTGGTATAAAATGAGATATAACATGGTATAAATTAGGTTTATAACTTGGCATAAAATAGAACTAACATAATAAAATAGAATTAACATAAATTAGATATAACGTGGTATAAATTAGATATAACGTGTAATAAAATAGAACTAACAAGCCATCACAAGCTACAAATTAGAACTAACACTGTGCAGAATAGAACTAACACTCTACAGATTAGAACTAACACTATGCAGATTAGAACTAACACTCTACAGAATAGAACTAACACTGTGCAGATTAGAACTAACACTCTACAGAACAGAAATAACTTGGTATAAATTAGAACTAACTTGGTATAAATTAGAACTAACTTGGTATAAATTAGAACTAACTTGGTATAAATTAGAACTAACTTGGTATAAATTAGAACTAACTTGGTATAAAATGAGAACAAACTTGGTATAAAATAGAACTAACTTTGTATAAATTAGATCTAACATTGTATAAAATAGAACTAACTTGGTATAAATTAGGTTTATAACGTTGTAAAAAATAGAACTATCTTGGTATAAATTAGAGCTAACGTGGTATAAATTAGATATAACGTGGTATAAATTAGGTTTATAACTTGGCATAAAATAGAACTAACATAAATTAGATATAACGTGGTATAAATTAGATATAACGTGTAATAAAATAGAACTAACAAGCCATCACAAGCTACAGATTAGAACTAACACTGTGCAGAATAGAACTAACACTCTACAGATTAGAACTAACAATGTACAGATTAGAACTAACACTCTATAGAACAGAACTAACACTGTGGAGATTAGAACTAATACTCTACAGAATAGAACTAACATTGTGCAGATTAGAACTAACACTCTACAGAATAGAACTAACACTGTGCAAATTAGAACTAACACTCTACAGAATAGATCTAACATGTTATAATATATAACTAAAAGGGTGCAGATTGGA
>NC_033798.1:2505276-2543420 GCF_001876935.1 Asparagus officinalis | reverse complement strand
ATGAACCAGTTCAAGCGAACAAAACAAAGCTAATCCCGATACTGCGGTCGCACCCACTTCCCTCCCCTTAGGGTTCATAGTGATGACCCCAACATCTATTAAAGAGCCTGGAATCTTTCTTGAGGGCCATAGCATCGCTTTCGTAGGCGTGACTGCACCGCGTCAATGGACATGCGCAGGTATTTTGATCGCTAATTATTTTAGCATCTTCCTGATCCTGGACCGAGAGCAACTGATTTTGTTTCTCTATAAGAGGTATTTGAAAATACCGGAACTCATCCTCTTTAAACGAATAAGACTTGCGAATTTCAGCTCCGAGGCCTTTGCTTCATGAGCTGTTTGTTGCCACCTCGATTGTTGGGCGGTCTTCTGCTACTTGTTGTTGGGTCTGTTTGTACTTCGAATGTTTTTGGTTTGCTCCACCGCATAATCGCCTTCTTTCCTTTACCTTTAGGCAAAGTTCTGTTGTGGACATGTTTTGCCTCTGACCTCTTTCTACCCTTCTTCTTTAAGAATCCTCGGCGCGTTCTCCTCGCACTTTCAAGTCCTTCCATCTTTGGGGTTGGTGCCATTCCTGATAGCTTGAGCATGTCCATGAAATGATTATTGTGACAAGTCTCTGAGGAAAAGTCTTCCGCCTGGACCAGATCCTGCAGTTCATTGCTTTGTTTTCGGAATCTCTTCACGAGTTTTCGACGCTGTCTCACCATTTTTCTGTTCTCGTCAAATATGGCCCGAATCGAAATCTCCGTGGAGGGGACGGGTCTCCGCAAGAAGTTGTCAGAAAATGTCCTCCATGTCATTCCTGACTGCCTGATACTCCCGGCTAGCGCAGCGATTACAAATCGAAGCGCTGCTACGCGAGAGTGCCAACGAATGACCGCACCATAAGGCGTTCATTCCCGGAGATTATTCCTAAATAAGATTTAAAAATATATCAAATGTTGGGTTGGGAACCCTTCCACAAATGGCGTTAAAAATTGCGGATCAAGTTGAATTTCGCGCGGGTATGGAACTTGATCCCACTCCCTTGGATATCGACATGGTATCCCAAGACCTTTTTCATTCTTGAGCAACAATCAATGCGTAATCGTCTCTCAAGTCCCTGCATTTCTTAGCCCACCGTTATCCTATTTTCGACGTGTATTCGGGGAATAGTAAACGTATCTGCCTTTGTGTGTTATCAGTCCAAAGGGCACTCCCATATATTTTGTGACGAGGGGGTTCGATGTTGGCATTATCTTCTTCCCCTCTTATGCATCTTGATTCGGCATTGTTCCGACGACTAAGACTCTCACCCCGCTCGGTTATCATCTTGATCGATTGTGCGACGACTAGATCTCTCCTTGATGCGGTCGGTTACCGTGCCGCACAATTTGCTGTCGTGCATTTCTCTCATCTGCTGCATGGCATTTTCATTCGAACTTAAGATTTTCCTTCTGCTAGTCACGAGCGGTCCTGCAGAACTTAGCAAGCCGTGTTCACAGCGCTTATCATAAGTGACTATAGGGCTGTCCTGCACTTGAAGGTGTCATCGGAAGCCATCGCTGAGCAAGCATCCGAGTCGGCATCCGAGCAACCGTCCGAAGTTTCATCTTTTGAGGGAAGTCCCTTTGTATTCTTGTAGTTCTTTCGCCACTGCCCCTGATCGCAATCGAGTCAACGTTGGGACACCTCGTGTTGAACTGATCGGATTAAAGCGTCACGTTTGACCTTTCCTCTTCCGGTCATTATTTGACGGACCCTACACAGGAAATTCATCCTCCTGAAGAGTAGGTTTCCTTCTACGGAAGTGTCTTGGTCTCGGCCGCGACGTTTCTGGTGGGATTGTAGCCATCGAAAATTGCCTATGGGTCCCACGAACAGCTCAGTGTTAAACGCACAATGTGAACATCACTATCTGGTTCACAGAGTTTTGATTGATGTCGGTGAACGCTGGAGTGAAACCCAGACGGAACTACGTACGATAGGATCGGTAATTAACGAAGACACAGGCTAATCTGAGAAGCCCGCGAGTGTTACAAAGGAACAACGCCCTTCATGTCTCGGTCATTCTACAGATAATCACAAATTCAGGAACTGCTAGAATTCTTCGTCAGACTTCAACGCATTTGGAATCACTCAGATTCCGATTCAGACAAAGAATACAGCGAAAACAGTCAACGGCATTGAAAACGTCTCAAAGCGTGAAACTGAGGCACTCTACGGCTGTCTCCCAAGTCAACGCCCCAAGGTGTCTCGGCTTAAAGAGACACCTTCAAGGGTGTGTTCTCGCCAAGCCCGGACACGCCAAGGTGTCTGCGGCAAGAGCAGACCCCTAGGTGTCTCAGCGCGGATTGGGCCCTGTTAAAGTGGTTTAACCGCTCCGAAACCCCTCAATGCCTATAAATACAAGCCCTTAGGCCTCATGTTTTCAGATCTGGAATTCTCGTGCCTCGGCGAAAGCCCTGCCGGATTGAAGACTTAGTGCACAATTTCAGAGAGAGAGGAGGGGGATGCGATCTAGTTCTTCAACGCCAAGAGAGCTTCTTCGTCAGATCTACATCACCCTCACCCAATCCTTAGTGATATCCCGTGTGCGTATACTAAGAAGAGCAAAATATCTCGCTTTTATCCGAATAGCGCTCAGTTTTTCTCGATCCCTTCGCGGATAGAACGAAGCGCTGCGCCCAATTTTTCGAGGCAATCAAATGCTGATCGACGGTGTGTCCGATAAACCAACCAGCACAGCAAAGACTACCCGAGCGGACACCAGAAGACCGCATAAACCGATCTCTGCGTTTGTTTGATAAAGTTGTAAACTTTTTTTATTTTCATTGTGTAAGGAGATCTTATAAAAAGATCAACTTTTTATTTCATTCGAGTTTATTGTAACGACTAAAGTTGTAATAGATTCGATAGCAATGAAGACAGCAACTTTCACCGTAAACAAACTGGCGACCACAGTGGGAGCCAACAGCTTCGCTGCCGAAGCTGTCGTGCCGCAGCCGACGATCAAGATCCCAGTGCTCGAAGATGTCGAATATGAATTCGACCAGCAAAAGTTCGAGGAGTACGTCTCCTCCTCCTCCTCCTCCAGATCCGCCTCTCCTGGCAAGCGCAGGAGTGCCTCCTCCTCCAGATCCGCCTCTCCTGGCAAGTGCAGGAGTACCTCCTCCTCCAGAAAGATCTGCTGGTCTTCAGATCTGAAGATCCAAGAAGACGATCTCTCCGCCGCTGTTGCTGTTGCACCTTGCGATGATCCACCGGCGTTCAATGAAGCCAAATTTACAGATCTGAACTCCTTCACGATTAAGGAGTCGACTGCTGAAGGCGCGCCAACTCTATCAAAGAGAGAACGTCAAAGGAAACGACAATGCCTCGCGCGCCAATTCGCCAAGGCTTTAGATCAGATGGATGGACTCCATTACCAAGCAGATCTGGAGTTCAGAAAGCGCCAAGTGGCTAATCTGTTGCCACGACCAGCATCGGAATCCTCCTCTCGATCTCCAATTAACGGATGGGTTCGTGTCCAAAGAACCCGCTCTACTCTCGAGGAGCGAATCCATAAGCGCCGCACCTTGCTTGCGCATGCCCGGACCCTTGTGCGAAAAGCACAAGAAAGGCAAAAGGAAGAGGCAGTTAGGAGATCGCCGAGATCCAAACAAGTATGGGCGCCAAAAGCCAAATCAGCGCCTAAGGCAAAAGCATCCGAAACTGCCTTCCGGCCTTTGTCAACTCTAGATCCCGATCCTATTGCTCCCACACTTCCGGTGAAGCCCTATGACAGCGTGGGTCTCTCCAAATCTAGAATCCTATCGAAGGATCGTATCGGTGCCCTACCCGAGAATCGAGGAAAAGCGCTTGTTAAGGAAAGCTGGAGATCGTTGAAGGAGCTTCGAGCCAACATCCGGACTGGGGGTCGTACGCGACCTCCTAACAAATTGATTTCTGCAACGGCCCGCTTGGCGGTGCGTGCAGAAAATCAGGAGCCCGTTAAGGTTTCACCCTCACAAAGGTGTGATTCCAAACGTGCGACTCTTGCAGACGCCAACAAGGCAATGTTTACTCAGAAGAAAACACTTCAGACAGACGAACGCGTTATACCTGAGAATCCATGTAAGCAGCCGATAGGTTACTCCGACCGCAACGTCGATGAGTTATACTATCAGGCTGGGGGTACGAATAAATCTCAAAAGAGAAGTACCCGGGAAGCGGACTCTCACTGTCCGTGTATCAAAATTGTCAAGGCAGTATTATCAACGTGTATCTGCCCCAAGACCGCTCCGCAGAAGGTCTCGGTAATCGAGAGAATCTCCGATGGAACGACGAAGCCCAAATCAAAGCGTTCTCACCAAAGAGGATCGGTTGCTCGCGATGATGAATTTTCAGAAGTTACCATCAACATAGTCAATAAGGGAAAATCTCCGATTGTTTCAAGTGGTTCCAACCCTAATTTCTCTCTAGGAAGAAGAGTTAGTTCGGGAATAACCCAACAAATATCTGCCCTTCAGCTAGAAACCGTTGGACATAATGATCACCAAGGTGACTATGAAGGAATACATTCCGATGACGAACTCTCGGATTCTTATTCCGCAATCGCCTCTGACGATACAACGTCTAGCATAGGATAAGCTCGGGAAGTGTTCATGGTCAACACCGAGCAAATATCCAAAATCATTGAGGATGCTCTAGCCAAGCAGAAAGAAGCATTCAAAATCGAAATGGAAATGGCCATGCAGGAGGAGATGAGACAAATGCATGACCAACAAATCCGAACTTTATCAAATCAGCTAGGTGAGTCCATCCGTCGCAGTAATGCTAACCAAGCAGGTAGCGATGCAGATGTGGATGAACACAACGCTAGGGGTGGCCCCACTAAAAATAACGATGCTGAGGGTGGACCCACCAATGATGATAACACTGGGGGTGGCCGTGTTATTCCTCTCGAAAATTGTCCAAAACAGGATATAGGTGAGGACGAAAAGATGAAGGATCTCGAGGGCAAAATTAATGCTTTAATGTCTGCTCAAGAGATAAAGAAGACCGGCATTCCATGTCCTTACCCGAAAGAATGGGATTCGATCCCGTATCCGGTGAAGTTCAACCTGATCAACTTCACGCCGTTCGACGGAAAGGGTTCCCCCACTCAGCACGTGATCTATTTCAAATCTCATTTGGGAGTGATCTTTGGCAACGAGCCTCTGATGGTCCGGTCATTTGTTGGCACCCTTCGCGGGCCCGTCTTCGATTGGTACCGCCGCCTAAAGCCTGGAAGCATCAACAGCTGGGAGGACCTGGAAAACATGTTCCTCGCTCATTTCTTCGATGATGACGCCGAAGTGTCGATCAGGACACTCTTCGATGAGAAACAAAAAGATGGAGAGTCGGTGGATAGCTTCATTAAACGCTTTCGCAATCAGGCAATGAACCGTAAGGATTCCGTCACGGAGGAATTTGTCTTGCAAACCTGTCATAATAACTTGTCCGTTAACATCTTGGACGTTATGGGAGTAGAGCCGCTCAATACCTGGAAAGAGTTAAAGGTGCGCGGAGAGCAGGCCGAACGCTTCCTCAGAAGGAGGAAGGTCGAAGGGAAGACACCTACAATAGTTGTTGACGTTAATCATACGTCACAACAGCAGTCCCGAAGACAGCAGAAGACTTCGGATTCGAGGCTCCAAAAAGAGTGCTCATTCAAGGACGAAGACGTTCTAGCCATCTTCGAGACCCTTCTTGAAAGCAACAAGATCAAGCTACCGCCCATCACGAATCAGGAGGAAGCTGACAATACTGTGGATCCGAAGTACTGCGCGTACCACAGGAGGATCCTTCATCCCACCAAGGCTTGCTTTACTTTAAAGAATAGCATCCGAAGAGTATACGAGTATAAACTGCTTCTCAATACTCCGAAGAGTATACGAGTATAAACTGCTTCTCAATACTCCGAAGAGTATACGAGTATAAACTGCTTCTCAACACTCCGAAGAGTATACGAGTATAAACTGCTTCTCAACACTCCGACAAGTATAAGAGTATAAACTGCTTCTTACTCCTCCAATCGGTATATGAGGTTAAACTGCTCCCTGATACTCCAATAGGTATATGAGTCTAAACTGTTTCCTACCGTTGATGGGAAGTTCCTGGAGAATGTTACGCTAATATTCTTAAGGATAACCCGGTCATGTAACGGAGTACAAAGTCAGACCCAGTTCCAAGAAAGAAGCTGGGGGTGGATGATTCATGTAATGGGAAGTTCCCAGAAGAACGCTATATGTAATTTTCTTAGGGATAACCCGATAATTACGAACAAGGTGATAAACACTAAACCCCCACTATGATTTGTACTCCCACTCTCACTGTCTACCTGGTCAAACCTTCCTATAGTTAGGACCACAACCAAAGTCCCCTCTCGATTCCTTCCATGAACGAGAGGTCCACTTTCAAATTGAACGATCAAGCCTGTAAAAGGTAAGATCATCTCAAACCTCCCACTTCCACTGCTTCCTTGGTCAAACCTATAAAAGTTAGGGCCACAACCAGATTCTCCTCTTGATTCCTTTTATGAACGAGAGGTCCACTTTCAATTGAGCAATCAAACCTATAAAAGTTAGGATTGTCTCCAACTTTACTTAGTCAAACCTGCAGATAGTTAGGACTAAGATTGAGTTATCCTTTTCGATAAACGAAAGACTTCCATCTTTTCCTTTTTCCACCAAACCTATAAAAGTTAGGGTCGAAATTGGGCTTTCTCCTCAATAAATGAGGGACTCTTTTTGGATCGAATGACCAATCCTATAAAAGTTAGGGTCGTTTGAATCTTTCCGATTCTCGGAGTGGAGATCCCACTCTTAGTTTCATCATTTCGGATTCTGGGGGTGGAGATCCCACCTTGAGTTTCTTTTCCAACTGGAGATAGAATATAAAATTTTTCCTCTTCAGTGCCGGGAGATAGAATATAAAATTCTTCCTCTTCCATTTTCCAGTCCGTCTTTACCCTGAGAAAAGACACACTTTTCTTCCTCTTCCATTTTCCAGTCCGTCTTTACCCTGAGAAAAGACACAATTCCCAACTTCCAATCCGTGCACTTTGTGCACGGGGAATTTTATCTCAACTCCTAAATAGAGATAAGCCTACGCCTAACACGCGTTGCCGGTTTAGTCTTTCACCGATTGAAAAAGACACCAGAGTATAATTCTGGAGACTTTCATCCCGAATTCTAAGTAGGGATGAGTCAACGCCTAATACGCATTACCGGTTTAGTCTTTCACCGATTGAAAAAGACACCAAGGTCTACACCTGGGGAATTTCATCCCGAAGCCTAAGTAGGGATGAGTCAACACCTAACACGTGTTGCCGGGTAGCCTATTCCCGTAACAAGAGCGAAGCCTATGTATTCAAAATCATAGCACAAAGTCTCAGAGAATTCACTCTCTTAGCACAACGTTACATGCGGAACGGATTCAGACAATCCGCATGCTAGCCCGATTTCAAATGGTAATCGGTAAAGGCACATCAAACCCGTTGATGGCTGGGGGTTTGCCAAAAATCCCAAAGTCTATGTCTAACACACATTGCCGGTTTAGTCTTTCGCCGATTGAAAAAGACACCAGGGTCTAAACCTGGGGAATTTTATCCTGAAACCTAAGAAGGGATAAGTCGTCGCCTAATATGCGGTGCAGGGTACCTTTTCCCTATAAGAAATGGTTAAGCCTATGTATTCAAAATCATAGCACAAAGTCTCAGAGAATTCACTCTCTTAGCACAACGTTACATGCGGAACGGATTCAGACAATCCGCATGCTAGCCCGATTTCAAACGGTAATCGGTAAAGGCTCATCAAACCCGTTGATGGCTGAGAATTTGCCAAAAATTCTATAAGTTCGAGTCATTGATGCATCAGCTCTGTTAGTTGGTCTCGTGACTCGATTATCCAACAACTTTTGGTCCTCTTGCATAAAGCACCCCTCAAATTTTCGATCAAATGGACATATAATCCAAATCCTAATTTTAGTCCTTTATTACATGAACACCACCTCAATTCTCCAACCAATTTTGCAAATAAGCCCCCAAAAAGATTTCGGCTCATATTTGCACATAAAACCCTCAATAATTTGTGGTCTTTTTGCATGAAGCACCCCTCAAAGTTGTGGCCAAGTGGGTCTAAAGTCCAAGGCCCCTACAAATTTTAGTCCACTTTTGCATAAAAGTCCCCCAAAAATTCGGCCATATTGCAAGTTTTGCATAAAACCCCCAAATACTTCGTGCATACACAACCCATCATCAAAAAATTCTATCTTTCCACAAAACCCAACCTATTTAAGAGGGTTTAAAGAGAAGAGTTTTAAGGGGGAAACAATGGTGTATGGAGGGAAGGAGGAAGAAGGAGTTTAAAAAAGGAAAGGATTCTCTTTTGAAAATTTGGAAAGAGGGGGAAAACAAAAGAGGAAATAACAAAAAGGAAAGCTCAAAAGGGAAAACAAAAGAGGAAACAACAAAAGAAGGAAAGAAAAGCAAAGAAGGGGGGGGGGGGGGCTCGGTTCGTTTTGGCCGAGACACCTCTAGGGTGTCTCGGCAAAGCCAAGACACCCCAAGGGTGTCTCGGCCAAACCGAGACACCCCAAGGGTGTCTCGGCCAAGTTAAGACACCATTGGGTGTCTCAACCCAGTTCGAGCCCCCCCACCCCCGAACCTTTTTCGAGTCCGGATTTACCTATTTTCGTCGGTTATTGGATACTTCGACGAAATCTATACTAACCAATACTGAGTGACTCAAAACCCTAAGGGTCAACGCCGGTCAACGCGTAACCCTAGGTCAACGCCAGTCAACGCGTTGCGACAAAAAGTCGACGTTCGACGTTAGAAACCCTAAGGGTCAACGCCGGTCAACGCGTGACCCTAGGTCAACGCCAGTCAACGCGTTGCGACAAAAAGTCAACATTCGACGTTAGAAACCCTAAGGGTCAACGCCGGTCAACGTGTAACCCTAGGTCAACGCTAGTCAACGCGTTGCGACAAAAAGTCAACATTCGACGTTAGAAACCCTAAGGGTCAACGCCGGTCAACGCGTAACCCTAGGTCAACGCTAGTCAACGCGTTGCGATAAAAAATCAACATTCGACGTTCGAAACCCTAAGGTCAACGCCGGTCAACGCGTAACCCTAGGTCAACGCTAATCAACGCGTTGCGATAAAAAGTCAACGTTCGACGTTAGAAAACCCTAAGGGTCAATGCTGGTCAACGCGTAACCCTAGGTCAACGCCACTCAACGTGTTGCGACAAAAAGTCGACATACGGTGATCTGAAACCCTAAGTCAGCACAATGTGACAGAGATAGTCAGTTCAAAGTCAACTCAATAACACGAGCCAAACTCAACTCATTGGTGGTGGACTCGAGGCTCCGACGACGGCTTGGCGATAAACGCAGCGCCGGAAGGACTTCGGCTATTCATCAAAGCATTGGATAGACCAAAAATCGAAGGAGCCAAGAGTTGAAGCTAACCACAGGTCCTTTATGCCGACTGAAGGCTGGATCAATCACATCTAAAGTATTCCAGCCTCTTCTATAAAAGAAACGAGTCTGGAACGCTTTGGAGGGGGTATCTGTAGGCATCGAAAATTTCCTATGGGTCTCCACGAACAGCTCAGTGTTAAAGAGCGACAATGAACATCACTATCTGGTTCACAGGAGTTTGACTAATGTCGGTGAATGCTTGAAGTGAACCGACGAACTACGTGAGCTGATAGGATTTCGGAATAACGAAGACACAGGCTAATCGAGAACCCCGCGATGTTTACAAAAGGAACAACGCCCTTCATGTCTCGTTCATTCTACAGATAATCTAACCATTGGAACTGATAGAATTCTTCTTCAGACTTCCAACGCATTTGGAATCACTCAGATCCGAGTTCAGACAAAGAAGAGTTCAGACGGAGAAGTTACAGCGAAAAACGGTCAAACGGGCATTGAAAACGTCTCAGAGCTGAACCGAGGCACCTACGGTGTCTCGGCCGAGTCAAGACACCCCAAGGGTGTCTCGGCCAAGCCAAGACACCCCTAGGGTGTCTCAGCGCGGATTTAGGCCCTTTAAGTGGTTTTAATCGCTCCGCAACCCCTCATGCCTATAAATACAAGCCTTAGGCCTCATTTTTTCAGATCTGGAATTCTCGTGCCTCGGCGAAGCCCTATCGGATTGAAGACTTAAAGTGCACAGATTTCAAGAGAGGAGGAGACGGGATCGGATCTAGTTCTTCAACGCAAGAGAGTTCTTCGTCAGATCTACATCACCCGCACCCAATCCTTAGTATTATCCCGTTGTGGTAATACTAAAAAGAGCAAATATCTCGCTTTTATCGAGATAGGTGCTACACTTTTCTCGATCCCTTCGCGGATAGACGAAGCTCTGCCTAATTTTTCAGCAATCAGATCTGATCGACGGTGGTCCACGGAAAAACCCCGGCACAGGCAAAGACACCCACGCAAGCAGAAGACCGATAAATGATCTCTGCGTTTGTTTGATCCCGGCACAGGCAAAGACACCCACGCAAGCAGAAGACCGATAAATGATCTCTGCGTTTGTTTGATAAAGATGTAAACTTTTTTTTTTATTTTCATTGTGTAAGGAGATCTTATAAAAAGATCAACTTTTTATTTCATTCGAGTTTATTGTAACGACTAAAGTTGTAATAGATTTGATAACAATGGAAATAGCAACTTTCTCTGCAAACAGAGATTCTCTCAAACACAGAAACTCTTCGTGGGGCTTTATAACAACAGCATTCTGATAGCACTGCCTTGATTATGTTGGCACACGGACAACGAGAATCCGTGTCTCGAACGTTTCTCTTTCGAGACTTATCCGTACCCCCGTTCCTATAGTACAACTCGTCAGTTTGATAACTGGAGCAACCCATAGAGTGTTGGCATGACTTCCCAGGTATAACACTATCGTCATCAGACGAATATGTTTCCCTCTGGGGATACGACGCTTTATTGGCGTCTTCAAAAGTCGCTCGTTCAAGTTTACGCTTTTGCGAGCGTGAAAACCTAATGAGCTCTTGAACTTCAACCCACAATCCAATGCGGTCGGTAACAGGGGCTTTCCCTTTGTTATCTTTCTTAGGGGGATTGGTACGACCCCCAGTCTGGTTTGTTGTTTGGGGACCTTTCAACGGTCCCAATCGCTCCTTGACAGGTGCTTTACCTCGATCTTCTGGTAAAGGACCGAGGCGACCTTTCAAAGGAACTCTGGATCTTATGGGACCCACGTTCCTACCTGGCTCCGTCGGAGGTGCGGGGACAGGGGAAACGGGATCTGGATTTGAAGTAGGCTGGACGGTAACTCCGTCCACTTTTGTCTTAGGTGCTGGTTTTCTCTTTGGCACCCAAACCTTCTTATGTCTAGGCGGCTTCTTGACCGTCTCTTCTTTCTGTATCTCTTCCGCTTTCTGCAGAAGGACTCGGGCATGCGCGAGCAATGCGCGGCGTTTCTTGATTCACTCTTCGAGAGTGGAGCGAGTCTTCTTAACGCGGACCCATTCCTTCGTCTCCGCCTTAGAGGAGAGGTTGGCGGTTCGCCGTTGCTGTTCTTAGCGCTGCCTTGATTTCAGATCCTCCGTGTAGCGGATCCCGTCCATCGACTCTGCGGCCTTAGCCAATTGTCGCGCAAGGCGTTGACGCCGTCTTTGGCGCGCCCTCTTCGACAAAGCTGGAGCACCTTCAGCAGTTACCTTTACGATGGAGGGGAGGTCCGGATCTGCAACTTTGACCTCTTTGGACGCTACAGGGATGTCACGGGGCATGGGCGCAGCAGCAGCGAGGGGATCTTGGTTCTTCAACCCTGAGGTCCCGCGAGCGTTTTTGGAAGAGGAGGTCTTCCTGCGCCTGTTTGGAGAGGCGGATCTGGAGGAGGAGGAAGAGAGGTACTCTTCAAACTTTTGTTGATCGAATTCGTATTCGATCTCTTCATTCACCCGGATCTTGAATACCGGTTGCGTCACGACAGCGTCGGCAATGAGGCTGTTGGCTCCCACTGTGGTCGCCAGTTTGTTTTCGTAGAAAGTTACCTTCATTGTTGAATTCATTATAATCTGGATCGCTTACAAAGAATTCAAGATATTCAATAAAAAGAATAAGAAAATGAAAGATTACAACTTTTCAAAAACAACGCAAGATCCGTTCGTCGTTTCTTGCTTACGTGGGTCTTTAGCCGGTGACGGGGACGTTGATATCCGTGGACTACCTGGCAATCGGATCAGGTCCAGAACTTCGTCGATCCGCGAAGGAATCTAGAAGCAGAAGCGCTTATCTCGACAACAGCGAGATAATTGCTCTTCTTAGAATTATCACAATAGGATAATACTAAGGATCATATGCGGGTGATGCAGATCTGACGACTCTCGATCTCTTGCGTTGAAGAACTCGATCACTCTTCAGTCCGGTGGGGCTTCGCCAATTCTCCAAAACTCCAGATCTGAAAAAAAGAGGCTCCGGGGCTTGTATTTATAGGCACGGGACGAATCTATGCTGGAGACACCCTCTGGTGTCTCAACTAGGGCCGAGACACCCAAGGGTGTCTCAGTTTAGGCTGAGACGCTCGTTATGCCTGTTTAATTGTTTCCGCCGTAAATTCTTCGTCCGAACTCGGATTTGAGTGATTCCAAGTGCGTTGGAAAGCTGACAAAGAGTTCTACAAGTTCCAATGATTAAATCATCTGCGGAATAAATGAGACATGATGGGTATTTCACCGTTTGTGAACGATACGAGGTTCCCGATCGGTTCATATCTTCATCATTCCGAAGTTCCGTTGTTTCACGTAGTTCGTCGGTTTACTTCAAGCATTCACCGACATCAATCAAGCTTCTGTGTACCAGATGGTGACGTTCATCGTTATTTCTTAACACTGAGCTGTTTGTGGAGACCTATAGGTAATTTTCGATGCCTACAAGTGTCTGATAGTAATTCCTTGGATTCGTCTTTGTTGTTCGCAAGTTTTGAAATTTTAGAATTTCGTAGTACTTTTTTATTATTTGAACTTTTGAGGGTATTTTTATAGTTTTTAAAATATTGAGGGTTTCATGTTTATTGTTTTAAGTTTTGAAACGTCTGGATGTTTTGTGTAATTTTATACTTTTAAGGGTGTTTGTGTAATCTTTAAAACTTTTTGTGATTTTTTGCAATCTTCATATATTATAGCTTATTATTTTTTAAATTATTGACCTGTAAGTAGTTCACATAGGATTAGGATATGATATAATTATGATTATAATAAATTAAATTTAAATAAAATTTTCAAATAATCAAGGGTAATATTGACCATGGAAAGATTTTACTGAACTCGTATAATTTTGAAATTTGATATGTATTGGTTATAAGTTATTAAATTTTAGGGTTTTCTTTGTTTGTTTAAGTTTCGAAGGAGTTTTTCGAAATATTTATAACTTTGAGGTTATCTTTTATAAATTTTAGTTTTTTAGCGTTTGATAGTAATTCCTTGAATTCGTCTTTGTGGTTCGTAAGTTTTGAAATTTCAGAATTTCATAGTGCTTTGTTATTATTTGAACTTTTGAGGGTGTTTTTATAGTTTTTAAAATATTAGGGTTTCATGTTTGTTGTTTAAAGTTTTGAAACGTCTGAATATTTTGTGTAATTTTATACTTTTATGGGTGTTTTATGCAATTTTTGAAACTTTTTGGAGTTTTTTACAATATTCATATATTATAGCTTATTATTTTTTAAATTATTGACCAGTAAGTAGTTCACACATGATTAGGATATGATATAATTATGATTATAAAAAATTAAAATTTAAATAAAATAATTAAATAGCCAAGGGTAATATTGGCCATAAAAAGATTTTCCCGAACTCGTACATTTAAAGGGAGTATGATATTAAGGTGAAGATGAAGATTAAGATGGATGGTTTAGATTGAGTACACATGTCGAAAATTTTTTAGAAGGGAAGAACTAATGCGGCAAGCTCTAGGAAGGTTAAATTCTGAAGGTTTTGTTTTAGAGTATACATTTAGTAACAGATTTGACTGATTTTTCCCTCTATCATAGGAAATCCTTTTTATGGGGTTTCATTGATTTTCTATTTTTTAAGAAAAAAATCTACCTACTTTAGTAATCAGTTCTATTTCTTTGTGGATAATATGGGAATATTTACTCTATGCTTATAATTTTCCATGAGTTCAAGGGTTATCTTCCTTTGTTGATTCAAAGTGCCTTTAATGGATTCTGAGCTTTGTTCTATCATTCAATAATTAACATAATTAATACTGGGGAATGTCCTAATTGATAGGTTCCTTTTTTTTTTAAAGCAAAAAATAGTGTGAGATACCCTATTCATATATCGTTAACACAAAAATACTAACTTAACCTAGAATTGAGTAGTCTGAGGGAAGCAAAGATCAAACAAATCATACCCAAGAAAAGGAAGAGGACCATGGTTGTCACCTATATTTGAGGTCATAGATGTTTGATCTAACCTTAAACTCAAACTAAACCGTTCTATAAAAAGCTAGACAAAAGAAATTACAATATTAGGAGCAATTACAAAGCTCATACTTACATTACGACCAAAATAAAATTTAAAACAGCATGAAACCCAAAGATATGTAATTACAAAAGAAAACGGTGCAAACTAGTGGACGTCTCAGACGTTTTCATCAAATCGATCCGTATCATGAGAGGATGAATCATCTTGCAGCAGCAATTCATGCATGAATAATACGAGACAAGATTGTCTGAAAGAAAGTTGGTGATCACAGGGTGGTGACTACAGTAAATGACAATTAAATGTTGGAATGAGTTTCAAAATGAGAAGTGCGGCTGTTCATCAATTAATTGAATTCTCCCTAGATCTCTTTGTCCCATTGATCCAATTCTTTCTTTTCTCAAATCTAATGTAAAGAAAGTTCACAATTAATTGCATAATCTAAATTTTGGTGGCACTTTGATCTTTTGTCAGATGACATTTAAGTGAATGCCAGACTGAAATTGCATTTAAATTGTTCTTTCTCTTCTTTTTTATTTTTGCTACATCACTTTTGGATTTTACACACATTTACTTTGGACTGCTGTAAAGCATTACTTTCTTTCTAGAGGAAACCTAATTATTTATTACTTCCCGTACGTAGAACATTCACCATCATTAATTTTTTAGAACAATTTAAATAGAGGGATGGATTTAATGTCCATAATTATGTTTGGTAACATATAGAAACGTTTCAGGTAATTTCCAAACCAAAACCCTTATACATATAGAGGGGAAAAAAAGAAGATCTTTTTTATTATTAACCCAAAGTTTCATCCTAATTTATTATGAAACACACTCGCTTTCAAAGTAATTTCTAAATCCAAAATGTTTCATGTTGAATTATTTTTAAATGCAGTATTTCCTCAGTTGATATGCAGCTAAGCTACTATGTTTATTAGTAGGCGAATTTGGGATTAAGTTGCAATATTTGTTATAGCAGTGACTATAGTTGGATTTTAGATGCTATATATGGTTGGGTTTACAAATAATATTTCATGGATACGCTAAGATTTAAGAGCGATTTTAGAAAATAATTAAACCACGGTAAAACTTTGGATATGCTAAGATTTAGAAAATAAACCAGGGTAAAACTTTGGGTTTATAAGCGATAAACACAAAAACACAAGATAGAATGTCTTGATTGCACGTACTTAAACCAGAGTGTCACCTGTTTTGAACTTCTATACCTAAAAGTTCACTTTTGCCCATTGGATACTCCATTATTGTTTCGGTATATATGGACTTCAACACTACTGTCCATTTGGCGACAGTTTGTTTTTCTGTTGAACTCAAATCGCTTACGCAACGCATGATTTGATTTTCGACACTTTATAACCCTATTCTCATTATAAACGTACGCTTCCAATACGGGTGAGAGAATTGACAAACTTAATTTACAGTCACGTCTTGTTTAATTTGGACGTTCACAATAATTTTTCCGTTGATTTTGAAGGCGTTAATAATTAATGACCGTTCAAATAAAAGCACGTGTTAAGTAGATCAGCATGGTCTACTCCGAATTTAACATAAAATAAACAGTCTCCGAACGGTATAAGTCAAATCTCTTGAAATGTTTTGACATCAAACCGGCAAGAACAAACTTTGAGGTAGTCTAGCTAGGGTACCAAAGTGCCTCTAGAAGAAACCCTAGAGTGTATTTCTACATGTAGGTAAAGACCAAACTACCCTCTTCCTTGTTTTATCTTTCGACAAAGATGCGGCCTGAAATAGCACGCGCATCTAGTTTCACTCAAATATGATGCCCATGCTTCAGCCGACCCTCGCTATATTTCCCCCTAGCCCTTCGTCCCTCTTCTTCCAACGGCACTCACTCACTCTCTCTCTCTCTCTCTCTCTCTCATGCAAGTAAGGCTTGAGTCCACTACTGCGACACAACTCTTGTTTCCTTTTTTAGTCATTTAGAGCAAAGGTTGAGAGTTAGTTTGCATTTCGTCATGGCCGAGGGTTTATCCGAATTTTTCGAAGCTGTAGAGTTCAGAAGCACAAACTTAACCGGAGCCGCCTCCCCCGAGAACCTCTTCAGCATGTTTGAGACTTTTGAGGATGCCACCACCGACCTCATTACCCTGGCACCGTTCGAGGAGGAGCCAAATTTAAGCCCGAAAGAGACCCAAAAAACACAAAGTAGCCCTACGTTGAAAAGGTCGAATACTCTCAAACTCAGGCTCGATGAAGTGGATGAGGATGGTGGTGATGAGGCCTCCTTGGCTCGAAAGAAGCTCAAGTTCGCCGCGGCAGTTTCCCTGGAGGAAGAAGTGCAGGACGGGCAGCAGAAGGTTTCGCACATCACGGTGGAGCGCAACCGGAGGAAGCAGATGAACGAGCACTTGTCGGTGCTTCGATCGCTCATGCCTTGTTTCTATGTCAAAAGGGTAAAAAATTATATATAACCACCTACCTTAATTATTATGGATAAATTGTATGAAACCTCGTTCATCCATATCCAGTTTTCGATTTTTAGTTTGTCCAAAAAATCAGTTTTTTTCACTATTTTAATTCTTCTTCTCGACTCTAAAAATATGCGGCTTTTGAAGTACAAACCTCTTCTCAGATGTCTGTCCACATGCAAACGTATAAAAAAACATTATGTTGTTTATTACCAATTTTAGATGAGGGGATTTGTTAAAAATGTTTTGTAGATGAAGCAAGTTTCTTGTAATTAAATGTAATGTCAAGGAAACCTATGATATATAATATTTTGCTACGTTGAAACTTCAGGGAGACCAAGCATCCATAATAGGAGGAGTTGTCGACTACATCAAAGAACTTCAACAAGTCCTACAATCACTAGAAGCCAAGAAGCAAAGGAAAGCCTACACTGAAGTCCTCAGCCCAAGACCGACAATCTCCAGCCCTAGACCGCCACAATTGCCATTAAGCCCAAGGCCCTCGCCCTTGAGCCCTAGAATAGGGCTCCCCATAAGCCCAAGAACTCCACAGCCATCAAGCCCTTACAAACTTCCGATAAGAGTTTCTCCTATTCATGAGTCTTCTTCATCCTTGGACACTGCTTCAAGTATCAATAACAGCGGTGAGCTTGCGGCAGCGGCGAACTTTAAGTCGCCGTTGGCGGATGTTGAGGTGAAGTTTTCTGGGCCGAATGTGATGGTGAACACGGTGTCGAGTAGGATTCCAGGGCAGATGACGAAGATTGTTGCAGCGCTTGAAGGGCACTCCCTTGAGATACTTCAGTTGAATATCAACAATATTGATGATACTATGATGAACTCCTTCACTATTAAGGTAAAAGTTCCTCTTCATTGAGATATACTTTTTAGTTGATATTTTTGTAGGTATTCGGACTGAGAATTTTCGTATGCATGTTTTCAGAGAATAAATTAATTACTATAATAGTTTAGCTTCTAGGGTTTAAATTAATTAAAGAGAGTTTTAACAAAATAATTTTGAAGATTAAAAATTAGAAGAATCTCCAATGTAACACATACATAGCCTACCCTACAAAAAGAAAAAAGAAAAATCAGTGAGTAATACAATAGATTATGCCATGAAAAAGCTAATATGAAGTTTAATATATTAGAATATCAAAACTCTTTACACATCGAGGTAATTCTCCTACAAGCACCATGCATTCATTATTATTTATTTTATCATCGTTAATATCAATAAATCACAAGGCTTTTCCTTAAAAAAAAAACAAAAATATACTTGATTAAGACAATATTGTTTGTGTAACCTAGCGTGATTATGACTTAGGATGAGCTCACTAAGATATTTGTACTGGCCTTCATTTTTTTTTGGGAGAAAAATAAAGCCACAGAGATCCCAAGCATTTCAGTGGGGGGAAGCTCATCTAACAACCTAGTTCTACAGAGATACCTAGAGCTATCATTGTGCTTATTTGAAACGGATTCGGATCCTCTCCACTACAAAAAAAACAGTGGAGGGACCACTACATAATCACGGTCATTGATTATCTAATTAATGGTTGTGATTTTTTCTTTTAGTGTAAATTAAGAATGAGTGCAATACACGGGGGTATGGTAAGTGTTAGATTTAGATTGTATCATAACCGCCTACTAAATAATCAACGATTGAGATTAAAAGCAGTGATCTCTCCACTACTTTTTTGTAGTGGAGAGGATCCAAATCCATTTGAAACAGGCAATATTTAGCCCTGCAAGTTGTATATTGTGACTGCACATCAGCATTTAATGAGTACATTCAAGTTGAGTCAGCTACCTACGTAAGTATTCAATAGCTTCACACTTTAACTTTGAAGTATAGAACTATAATTATTGATACATTCATCTTCCCTAGTTGATCATGCATATCTATATCCATATCATAATGATTATTATCCCCAAGATAGCAAGCCCACCGGAAACCCTATTGAATTCAGGAAAAAGGTCTCATGCAGCCATTAGTTAATTAGATCGATAATGAAGTAGTAGTAATTTTGTACTTTTATATAAACATATATACAAATTCAAAGTATAATAATTTGAGTCTCTCTTTTTCTTGATATATCTTATGTACAGATTGGAATCGAGTGCGAGCTCAGCGCAGAAGAACTTGCTCAAGAGATTCTGCAAACTTTCTCATAACACTACTTATGAACCAGCTGCAACAGTCGACCATTGTTCTTAACCTTGTTAGCTCTGTGACCTAGATATGTTGATCTCCGGTTTCCTATCTAACCGAAATTAATTGGGTTTAATTGCTGATGATAGACCTCTGTACTATATATGTATCGCCAAATTGCAGACAGACCCTCCGGATTCTCAACTCCATAGTTTTCCTATTTAGATTAGTTTTAAGTAATGATCATTATGGAAGTTTACAGTAAGTAAATCAGAATAGTAATATATATATATATATTATATATATATAATATATTATATAATAATATATAACTATAATATTATATAATATTATATATATATATATATAGAGGGAAAATATGGTTATGTTGCTACCGAAATAATCTTTGTGCTTGTAGTGAGTGGACCAATCCCTCTCACGCTCATTCAAATGGGGGATCACATTCACAATGATTTGCAGGAGTGGATGGGGCATTATGACACCTTACTAATCAAGCACCAATTTTGTGGCTTTTAGGTACCAAACTACCATTTCTCTCTCGTCTCTCTCCTCTCTCTCTATAATATATATAAGTATATTATATATATGTGTGTGTGTGTTGCTGTGTGTGTTTTTTTTTTTTTTCACTTTATGAATCCAATCACAACGTGAAACTAATGAAGTTGAGAATCGAGGGGGTCTACCTGCAACAATAAAGTACAGTAGTCTATCCGCAACTAGCCCAAATTAGTTAATTGTAGCGGTAGCAGTGAGATTGCGGGAGGCACCTACGATCAAGTCCAAGTGTAGTTACAACATGATGAACTCTAGTCTTTAGTTGTAACCAGTAATTTCGTGTAATTCTTCACTTTTTACATTAACTGCAATTTTTTAAGTCTTTTTCTTGGTAAGTAAGCTCTGAACCTTATTTACCTCTGATCAATGAAGTTCAACCGACTATATACAAAAAAGACTTTCAAACATAAAACTGAGAATCCTACATATCAAAATAAATAGAGTAAAAACCCAAGAAGCTCCTCCTCTGTTTAGAGAGGAAACTTGGCTCAATATGTCAAAGATGATCAGCTTCAAGCAATCCGCCATTAGCAGTCTTTTATTACGAAAGACTGTAACACTTCTATACGTAGCAGAAGCACTAAAACTGGGTTGTACTCCTCTCCAACTGATTCCAAGGTTTGACATCTAGGATCACAATGGCTCTGAGTTGTAGGAGTTTCCTAAAAACCCGAGAGTTGTATTTAAGATAGAGTCAGTCTTAAGCACAATATGTAAACCTAATCTTAAGCAAATCAAACTTTATTTGATTTGATCATCAATAAAACCAAGATCTTAGAACAATATGATTTTCACAATGAACAATTTAATTAAGTGATCATACCTTGATCCATGATTCGAATTTTGACGAAAATTTACTGCAAAGGGAGCAACATTCAAGACTTTGTTTTCTCTCTCTTTACCCTCTTATTCTTTTCCGAAATTTTCTTAATGGAGAGAAAAATTTTGCATGCCTAGGTAAAGAGAGGATCAAGTCTTTAAATAGAGAATTACCCACCTTTCATCAATGTGAGTAGTTAATTTATTGACCAATAGAAATTAACTAATGAGTAATTAATTTAACTAATGATAAAACATGACCACTAAATGAAACGTGGGTAGTTTCATAACTAAAATTAGTGGGGGAAAAAAGCGTGACCACTAAAAACATGGGCCACTAAAAATCTAACAGTCTCCCACTTGGCTCATGTTTCATAAATTAAAAACATGATTTTATAATACAACATAATATGCATGGTATAAGCTAATTCCATCATTATATATATTGATCAAACTATCAATCATCATTAAGTAGAAAACTAATAAGGATCTTGGCGGTCGTACGCAACTAAATCGACATAGTCCCTTCCATGTATCACAATATTAGTTTAAAAACATGATTTTATAATACAACATAATATGCATGGTATAAGCTAATTCCATCATTATATTGATCAAACTATCAATCATCATTAAGTAGAAAACTAATAAGGATCTTGGCGGTCGTACGCAACTAAATCGACATAGTCCCTTCCATGTATCACAATATTAGTTTTAAACTAAACATGACCTGTAATAAGACTTATCATAATGGTCCAACAATAATATCCTTGTCAGAGACATATCCTGTTAATGTTCACATAATCATTTATGTATATACTAACATATCCTGTTAACATTCAAATAATCATTTATGTATATACTAACAATAATAAACAGGATGCATTAAATATCAGAAACAATATTTAGATGAGCTCAAAGTGTCAAATATATAAAGAGCATGAACTTTACATAAAAGTTAGTAATAGTTTTTAATAATGCCCATTCTTTCAACATGTTCACCAAATGTCTTTGGAGGCAATCCTTTTGTTAACGGATCCGCAACCATGAGATTTGTGCTAATATGCTCAATTGACACTCTTTGTTTCTGAACTTCTTCTTTAACGACAAAGTATTTTAATTCCATATGTTTAGCACCCTTCGAATACTTGTCGTTTTTAGAAAAGAAGACTACTATCGCAATAAATTTTTAGCGGCTTGGCAATGCTGTCAACAACTCCAAGTCCTGAAATAAAATTCCACAACCATAATCCATAAACAGTGACCTCAAAGCACGCCACGAACTCAGCCTCCATAGTCGATGCAACAATGATGGACTGCTTCACACTTTTCCATGAGATTGCTCCTCCAGCTAAAAGGAACAGATAGCGAAATGTGGATTTTCTAATATCCAAACATCCAGCAAAATTTGAATCTGAATATCCAATCACCACAAGGTGATCATATCTCCTATAAGTAAGCATATGATCATTTGTTCCTTGCAAGTATCTCAATACCTTCTTTGCAGCCTTCCAATGATCCAATCCTGGATTACTTTGATATCTACCAAGCATTCCGCCAGCAAAACTAATGTCAGGTCTTGTACAAACCTGAGCATACATCAAGCTCCCAACGATGGATGCATAAGGAATGTGTTCCATTTGTTTGTGCTCTAATTCATTCTTTGTACATTGCATAAGACTGAATTTATCCCCTTTCTGAATTGGAACAATAGATGTAGAGCATTTATCCATCTTGAACCTCTCTAGAACTTTATTAATATATGATTTTTGAGACAACCCTAATAATCTTTGTGATCTGTCACAGAATATTTTAACTCCTATCACATAGGATGCTTCACCCATATTTTTCATTTCGAAGTTCTTAGAGAAAAATTTCTTGGTCTCGTGTAACAAGCCAAGATCATTTGTAGCAAGCAATATATCATCAACATACAGAATCAGAAATATAAACTTGCTCCCACTGATCTTTAGATATATACATCGATCAACGATGTTTTCTTAAAATCCAAAAGATGTGATAGTATCATTAAACTTAAGATACCATTGTCGGGAAGCTTGTTTGATCCCGTATATTGACCTTTTAAGCTTACACATCATGTGTTCCTTTCCTTCAACTGAAAAACCCTTGAGTTGGTCCGTGTAAACTTATTCATTTAAATTTCTATTTAGAAAAGCGGTTTTCACATCCATTTGATGTAGCTCTAAGTCATAATGAGCCATCATAGCCATAACAATTCTAAATGAATCCTTTTCGAAACAGGAGCAAATGTTTCTTTATAGTCAATATCATCCTTCTGAGTAAAACCTTTGGCAACAAGTCTAGCCTTGTATCATTTGATATTGCCATTTAAGTCGTGTTTGGTCTTAAAGACCCATTTACACCCAACTCTTTTACGACCTTTAGGTAATTCTACAAGGTCCCAAACTTCATTATGCTCCATTGATTTCAACTCATCTTTCATGGCATCAAACCATTTATCAGAATTGTGACTTTCCATGGCATGTAAAAATGAAACCGGATCTTCATCAATTCCAAAGTCATGTTCTGACTCTTGTAGATAAACCACATAATCATCAGAAATAGCTGATTTTTTGTCTTTGAGACCTTCTTAATGCTACTTCTTCATGAGATATATCTATTATAGGTTTATTGGTAATAACGTCTTCATGAAGTGTTTGATCATTTATTTGTTGTTCTTGAAAGTCGTTAAACTATTCAACAACTTGAGAAGAAGTTAAGGGTAAAGGAACGTTCATTCCAACTTCTTGGATTTCCACTTTATGTGGTTCCATACTCCTACTAATGTCACCATTTTCAATGAACCTGACATTTCCAGTTTTAACAATTTTCGTACTATGGCTAGGACAATAAAATCTATACCCTTTAGATTTTTCTGGATAACCAATGAAGAAACCACTGGTTGTTCTTGAGTCTAGTTTCTTTTCATGTGGATTATAAATTTGTATTTCCGCAGGACAACCCCAAACATGAATGCGTCTCAAGCTGGGTTTCCTTCCTGTCCACGGTTCGAAAGGAGTCTTTGGAACTACCTTACTAAGAACCCTGTTTAATAAATACATTACGTTTTTTAAAGCATACATCCACAATGATAAGGGTAAAGAAGAATAACTCAACATACTCCTAACCATGTCCATTAGTGTACGATTACGCCTTTCTGCAACACCATTTTGTTGCGGTGTACTTGGCATATTGTACTGAGCGCATATGCCACGCTTTTCAAGAAATTTAGCAAATGGACCAGGGCATTGTCTTGTTTCGTTATATTTTTCATAAAATTCACCACCCCTATCAGATCTAATAATTTTCACATTTTTGTCTAATTGTCTTTCAACCTCATTAATAAATACCTCTAAGGCATCTACTGATTGCGATTTTTCATGCAACAAATAGACATATCCATAACGTGAAAAATCATCAATAAAGGTGATAAAATATTTTTCTTTATTAAAGGATGGAACATCAAAATGTCCACACATATCGGTGTGTATAATTTCAAGGAGCTGAGTGCTTCTTGTGGCGGCTTTCTTAATTGTATAATTTGTATGTTTTCCTTTAATACAATCCACACAAATACCAAGATCGGTAAAATCCAAATTAGGAAGGATTTCATTCTTTACCAATCTTTATATTATTTCTTTGGAAATATATCCCGAATGTTTATGCCACAAATAAGCTAAACTTTTATCCACTAAACTTCGTTTAGTTCTAACATTATGATGCAAAGTTAACAGAGTTTCAGCGAAAAGATTATCAAGCTTTAATTTGTATAAACCATCAGAGAGAACACCAGAACCAATAAGATGATTATACTTAAACAAACTAAAACATCCATTTCCAAATTTAAAAGAGTAACCAACGGTATCAAGTTTAGACAAAGAAACTAAGTTGCGAGAAACAGTAGGAACATAAAGGGTTTGAAAAAGATCTAAATGATGTCCAGTGTCTAAAAACAAGCGGTAGGTCACAATGGCCTCAACTGGAGCTTTGACTCGATTTCCTATGAAGATGAAATTTTCATTTGGATTTATGGTTTGGGTCATAAGGAATCCCTGCATCGTATTTAAAACATGAGTGGTAGAACCAGAATCAATCCACCAAGTATTATAAGGAACTTCTGTTAGATTTGATTCGAAACATACAAAAGCAAGAGGTTTACCTTTCTTTTCGAACCATGCCTTATGTTTTAGGCAATCTTTCTGATAGTGTCCAGGCTTCTTGTAGAAATGACACTTATTGTTCTTTCGTTCCCTTTTGTAGAGACAGGCGACATATTATCTTTCAGTGCTCTTTTTTTGCCCTTTCCATTATACTTTCCTGGTTTCTTTCCAGCTCCTTGATGACCCATAAGATTACTTGAGTGGGTTCCTTGTTTCTTAAGCCTTGCTTCCTCTTGAATGAGCTTACTTTGCAATTCAGTCACATTCCACTTATCTTTTATAGTATTGTAGTTTATTTGGAATGGACCATACTCAGAAGGCAAAGAGTTTATGATAAACTACACAAGGAAACTTTCACTAACTTCCATTCCCGTAGATCTTAATCTTGCTGCTGTGTTTGTCATTGGTATAAACAGTCATCGGCACAACAGTGCACAGAAACATCATGTAGGTAAAATAGATAAATAGGCAGCAACAATAGGAGGGCACAAAATTAAATTTGGCAGCCAATAAAAAAACGAATTATTAAAAACATCATTAGAAATCAAAGACCTCAAGAGATCCAAGGCCCAAGGCCCATCAAAGACTATTAATATTTGGTGTAGCCCTGGGGTTTGGTCACTTTGGTGACTAACAAACCATCCATGAGTTAACTAAATTTCAATGTAACAATAAGCCCGCAAATTAACAATTCATGAAGATTAACAATATCCATGCATAATTAGTGCATCGGTATAAACAGTCATCGGCACAACAGTGCACAGAAACATCATGTAGGTAAAATAGATAAATAGGCAGCAACAATAGGAGGGCACAAAATTAAATTTGGCAGCCAATAAAAAAACGAATTATTAAAAACATCATTAGAAATCAAAGACCTCAAGAGATCCAAGGCCCAAGGCCCATCAAAGACTATTAATATTTGGTGTAGCCCTGGGGTTTGGTCACTTTGGTGACTAACAAACCATCCATGAGTTAACTAAATTTCAATGTAACAATAAGCCCGCAAATTAACAATTCATGAAGATTAACAATATCCATGCATAATTAGTGCATCGGTATAAACAGTCATCGGCACAACAGTGCACAGAAACATCATGTAGGTAAAATAGATAAATAGGCAGCAACAATAGGAGGGCACAAAATTAAATTTGGCAGCCAATAAAAAAACGAATTATTAAAAACATCATTAGAAATCAAAGACCTCAAGAGATCCAAGGCCCAAGGCCCATCAAAGACTATTAATATTTGGTGTAGCCCTGGGGTTTGGTCACTTTGGTGACTAACAAACCATCCATGAGTTAACTAAATTTCAATGTAACAATAAGCCCGCAAATTAACAATTCATGAAGATTAACAATATCCATGCATAATTAGTGCATCGGTATAAACAGTCATCGGCACAACAGTGCACAGAAACATCATGTAGGTAAAATAGATAAATAGGCAGCAACAATAGGAGGGCACAAAATTAAATTTGGCAGCCAATAAAAAAACGAATTATTAAAAACATCATTAGAAATCAAAGACCTCAAGAGATCCAAGGCCCAAGGCCCATCAAAGACTATTAATATTTGGTGTAGCCCTGGGGTTTGGTCACTTTGGTGACTAACAAACCATCCATGAGTTAACTAAATTTCAATGTAACAATAAGCCCGCAAATTAACAATTCATGAAGATTAACAATATCCATGCATAATTAGTGCATCGGTATAAACAGTCATCGGCACAACAGTGCACAGAAACATCATGTAGGTAAAATAGATAAATAGGCAGCAACAATAGGAGGGCACAAAATTAAATTAGGCAGCCAATAAAAAAATGAATTATTAAAACATCATTAGAAATCAAAGACCCCAAGAGCCCCGAGGCCCATCAAAGACTATTAATATTTAGTGTATAGCCCTAGGGGTTTGAACACCAAACCTCTAGACCAAATCCTCAAACTTTACCACTAAGCTATTTACACTAAAGTATTTATTATAATCAAAATACATATACATATTAAATAAACAGTTAGATCCAAATTTTACAGTTTCGAATTTTGTAGTGATTGTTCGGTCAATTTAACACGAAATTATCAAAACATTTATAGTATTCAATAATCAGCGGAAAAATTTTAATTAGAGAGAGTTTTAAATATTTAATTAACAGTAATAGAATTATTTGACAAGAAACAAGAATCATGATGGAAAATCATAAGTTCTTTAATCAAGGCTCTTATACCACATGTAAACCTAATCTTAAGCAAATCAAACTTTATTTGATTTGATCATCAATAAAACCAAGATCTTAGAACAATATGATTTTCAAAATGAACAATTTAATTAAGTGATCATACCTTGATCCATGATTCGAATTTTGACGAAAATTGACTGCAAAGGGAGCAACGTTCAAGACTTTGATTTATCACTCTTTACCCTCTTATTCTTTTCCGAAATTTTCTTAATGGAGAGAAAAATTTCGCATGCCTAGGTAGAGAGAGGACCAAGTCTTTAAATAGAGAATTACCCACCTTCCATCAATGTGAATAGTTAATTTATTGACTAATAGGAATTAACTAATGAGTAGTTAATTTAACTAATGATAAAACATGACCACTAAGCATGCCTAGGTAGAGAGAGGACCAAGTCTTTAAATAGAGAATTACCCACCTTCCATCAATGTGAATAGTTAATTTATTGACTAATAGGAATTAACTAATGAGTAGTTAATTTAACTAATGATAAAACATGACCACTAAATGAAACGTGTGTAGTTTCATAACTAAAATTAGTGGGGAAAAAAGCGTGACCACTAAAAACATGGGCCACTAAAAATCTAACACAATAGCCCATATATTTTTAATCATCAAAACCTTGTTAAACAAATCCAGGTTGTGAAGGCCTAGACAAATACACAACACATCTTAGGAGAGCTTACAGTGGACCCAGCCACTTTAAATTTTGAGTGTTTGTTCAGTTTACCTAACCATAAATACTCTATACATCCTTTTTCAATAGTTTGATGACTTTTTTTAGTAGAACAAAAACGCCTCTCTAGTAATTATGCATATTAAAGATAACTGATTTGATTAGGACCAGTCTACCAGCATATGAGAGGAGTTTAGAGGTCCAGAAATTAGCTTTTTAAATGATTTTTTCAATTAAAATATTACAATCATGAGAAGTAAGAGATCTATAAATGATTTTTTCAATTAAAATATTGCAATCATGAGAAGTAAGAGATCTAGAAGAAAGTGTACGTTTAATGAAATTCATTGAAGTTCAAATACTTGACTCAAAATGTACCTTCAATGAAGTTCATGTTGAAAACGGCAAAAGAATTAGGGAAAACGTGAAAATCAGCATATACAGTTTGGTTGCAGGTCGGTCGACCGAAAGGCATAGGCCGGTCGACCGAGTTCGTGCAAAATTACAGGGTCGAAAACCCTGCTTTTGGCCGGTCGATCGATGGCATGAGTCTGGTTGACCAATAATGTACACGATTACAGAGTTTGAATCTTGTTTCTAGCCCGTCGACTGTGAGCACATGTCCGGTCGACCGCAACGTGGTATAAATTAGATCTAACGTGGTATAAATTAGGTTTATAACGTAGTAAAAAATAGAACTAACTTCGTATAAATTAGATCTAACGTGGTATAAATTAGGTTTATATCGTGGTATAAATTAGGTTTATAACGTGGTATAAAATAGAACTAACTTGGTATAAATTAGAAATAACTTGAGACGAAGGAGAGACTTTTGAGCACTTTGAGAGGGAGATATTGTGAGGGAGTTGAGAGGTTTGGTTAGGATTATATTTGAGTGATTTTGCGAGTTGTAACCCATTGTATTTCTCCTCCATATAGTAAAATCTTCCCATCCTCTCCCCGTGGATGTAAGCCACTGCCAAACCCCGTAAATCTCTGTGTTTAGTTTGATTTGTGTTGTATTGTGGTGGATTGCACTCGTGTTTTAATTTGGTTCTCTTCTCTCATCGTACGCCAACTTGTTTGGTTGTCGAACACGCTTCCACACAGCGCACAATAATTGGTATCAGAGCTCCAGATTTGAGATCTAGGATTTTGGCATTGGGTAGAGGAAGATTCATTGTGGAAGCTTGATTCTTGGAGTTCAAAGCTCCGTTGGTGATAGCGTTGTGGAGTTACCGTTGGAGATCTCGCTTTCCTCGTATGGTCAAGAGATCATGTTGGAATCCTATCTAGGGTTCAGTTGGGTAATTTCTCAATTTTTGTCAAAGTTTGAATCTTTCTTTATAATTTGGAGTGGTTTTCAATAAGAGAAAAAGTTGGTGAAAGCAGCAGGATGATGCCGAGTACAGTTCAGGTTGGATTTCAAAACACTAAGATTTGTATGGTAAAGTATGATGACAAAAACAATTTTGGTTTGTGGATGAGCAACGTATACAAGACGCTCTTAATGCTCAAAATTTGGAAGAGACTATTATGGTCCATGAGAGGCCACCGAAATATGATGAGGCGATATGGGATAAGATGAATAGGAACGCTTGTAGGGTGATCAGGTCTTATTTGGAATAATAGCTAAAATACAATGTGCTTACGGTGACGTTTGCGATGAATATGTGAGAGATTCTTAACAGCAAGTACCTTACGAAGAGTGTTGAGAATGGTTGCACTTGTTGTGAAAATTATTGAGATTCCAGATGTCCAGGGGCATCTCACTAGCGGCTCATGTGAACAACTATACAAAGTTATTGTCGGACTTGGAGAACATGGATAAGAAGATAATAGACGTGTACATGGCGATTATTTTGTTAGGCTCCTTACCCGATGAGGAGTATGATACCTTCGTGCTCACTTTGTTGAACGGTAGATCTTTCATCACCTACAGTGAAGTGACTAACACATTGATGAACTACGATTTGAGAAGGAAGGATAACAAGACTTCCCACGCTAGCACTTTAGGAGAGGTCTTGTCGACGAGAGGAAGAAGTCCATATTCGAGAGGTGGTAATAGGAACATGTCAAAATCAAGGGGCCACCATCAGTTAGTGAAGAACCAGTGTGCATTCTGTAAGGAATAAGGACATTGAAAGAGAGATTGTCCGAAGCTCAAGCAGAATGAGAATAGCAAGAAGAAAAACCCGAAGGCCAATGAGGTGAACATCGCGAGAGGTGATGATTCCAATGATTCATGTTTTTCTCTATTGATTACTCTAGAGTAGGACTATCCATTCGGCCCGGCCCAGCCCGGAAAACTGGGCCCAGGCCGGGCAAAACCGGAGCCCGGACCCAGGCCCGGTTGCCCCAGGCCGGCCCGATTTTTTTATTATTTAAAATTTTTTAATTTTTTTAAAATTTGAAGAATACAATTCAAAAAATAAACACAATTTTGATAAAAAAATTATATTATAAATCAATTGTAATTATGTAATTTATAAATATAAAAAATTATAGAAATTAAAATAATTATAAAATTTATAGAAATAAATAAAATTAAAAATAATTATAGAATTTAAAGGCCAAATCAAAGACCTCTTAAATATATATGTTGTGGCTAGGATTTGAACCACTAACCTACTCTCCAAACTCCTAAATTTTACCAATAGACTAAGTAGTCCAAAGTATTCATGTCATTCATTATATGTATATGTATATATATATATACACACACATATACATATATTATACATAAACAAATTGTAAATACTTATAGTAATTACATAAAAAAATTATATTATACATAAACATATATATATATAGGGAAAAGTGAATCTAAGGTGACACCCTAGGCTCCCCACCTAAGGACGCGGCCTAAAATCACATCATTCCCTATTTTTTTTGTGATCCGCTCTGTTAAACTTGATTTACACGTTCTTAAACCTAAACACACCAATTTTGGGGTGAACCCGTCGTGTTTTGACCCTTCATTCACTCGCCGTAATTTTAACGGTTTCGAATGAATAGAACTTTTTGGACGACTCAACGAATGGTCAAAACACGACGGGTTCATCCCAAAATTGGTGTGTTTGAGTTTAAGAACGTATAGATTAAGTTCAACCTAGCGGATCGTAAAAAAATATTAGGGAATGATGTGATTTTAGGAAAATGTTGAAAGACCACTAAAGTTATATTGTGACAATAAATTTGCAGTAATGTATTCTAATAACAACATGAGCTCAACTAAGTCAAAACATATTGACATTAAGTTCCTGGTTGTGAAAGAAAGGGTACAGAGTGGAGAGATATCCATAGAGCACATTGGGACAAACTCCATGATAGCTGATCATCTTACTAAGGGATTGCCACCCAAGGTCTTTCATGAGCATACTGCTCATATGGGTGTGGTATTATTTGAGGATATTATGTTTTAGTGGGAGTTTGTATTTGTGGTGCTTTATGTCTGGTCGTATTGTCTGATCAGAATAAAGTATTCAGTTAAGATACTCTGCTACATTATGTTTGGTTTTGACCTCACTAAAGGAGGACCAGTTGAAAATAGACATGTACTAATCACATTGCATGTAATTTTCATGCTGCACATCCATGATTGATCTATGTCGTTTGATTGTATTGGTATATGTGACCATTGATGGGTCGAGTCACGATAAATGTGACGAAGGCCGCTTTGATCCTATATTGATATAGTCAATGGACGAGATTGTTCGGAAATACCTTTTCAGTGATAGCAATTTTTGAGCTCATAAGGTTATACACAATTTAAGGAATCATATGGTGCCCAAGTGGGAGATTGTTGGATTTAATCTAATAAATCTATTTGTGGGCACATATGATTAATCAATGTGTTTTGTTATCTTTCAGGATAACCCACTAAAGTGATCAATCTGTTAGACCCTAGAGGGGGGTGATTATAATCATGGGGTTATATGTGCAGATACCAGGTTGTAATTGTAATTTATTGAGGGGCTAAATTACAAAAGTACAACATCTATAAATAAGGGGTTATGGTCCCTAACCTAGGGTTACATTCTCTAATTCTCTACACCCCCATCTAGCTAGAGAAATTCGGTTTTAGAGAGAACCCTAAGGTTAGAAGATCCAACACCCAAAATCAAGATCAAGCAATGGATTCAGGTATAAGCTTCCGCTCTTTTAGATCCTTGTTAATCTCTTTGAATTAATCATGGCTATATGGTTTTAGATCTCAAGTTTTATGATGTAGATCTAACAATTTGGGCTTGTTGTCGAGTTTTGGAGGCTACTTTTTCAGTTGGTATGCTGATTCGAGCTTGTTTAGCTCTCTATTCTCGGGTATTTTGTGCTCATTTGGGCTTGTTGTCGAGATATGAAGGCTGTTTTTTGGTTGTTATGCTGATTCGAGCTTGTTTAGCTCTTTATTGTTGGGAATTTGGTGAGTACTTGGGCTTGTAGTCGAGCTCCTAAAGCTGTTTTTTCAGTTAATATGCAGATTCGAGCTAGTTTAGCTCTCTATTGTTGGATATATGGTGGTCATTGGTTTTGTTGTCGAACGACGGATGCTGTTTTGTGGTTATTATGCTGATTCGAGCTTGTTTAGCTCTCTATTGTTGGCTATGTGATTGATATTTTTGCTTGTTGTCGGGTTGTTTTGGCTATTATTTTGGTTTCATGGCTCAATCAAGCTTGTTTAGCTCTATGTTGTTAGGAACTAGACATTAAACTAGCCATTACTAAAATAATAAATATGGTAGTTAACAATTTTCTATAAATTTGACATATGTAACCAAACAAAAGAAAAAGAAAAGTTGCTATTTCTATAAAGTGTGTAGCACATTTTCTTGTTTTGAACCAAACAAGCAAACTTCAAAAAACAAGAAAATTTGTACTTTTTGACTTCTCAAAACTTTTCCTATAAATTTTTTAAGAAATACAAGGAAATCAACATTTAGATCTCCTGCTTACCCTTTTTGCCTTTGGTCTACGCTTTGCTTTCACATTGCTCGTTAGAACATCTACAAGTTTGTCCACATTATGTTCAATATTCACAAGATCCTCTTCCTCCTGTGCTTCCAACTTATCTACATTCTCCTTGCCTTTATCTACAATATCTTCCTCCTTATCTACACCATCAACAGTATCCTCATCAAAACCTTTGTTATCTACAATAAAATTTTCATTTTCCATATGCTCCTCTTCCTTGTCTACCATATACTCCTCTTCCTTATCTACCATACGCTCCTCTTCATTATCTACAATATCTTCCATATGCTCCTCTTCCTTATCTACCATATGCTCCTCTTCCATATCTACAATATGTTCCATATGCTCCTCTTCCATATCTACAATATGTTGCATATGCTCCTCTTCCTTATTTACACTATCATCAACCTTAGTATCTACAGTCTGGTCAACCTTACTATATACCCCCTCCCCTGGAGAAGTAACTGGCTCCTCTTCTATTGCCTCATCGTCAGCAAGATGCTTTACATCCTCTTCAACAATCTTATGTACATGTTCTTGACTGGTGGGCTCTTCCTTATATACACTGCTTGTTTTGGACTTCTGTTCCTCTTGAGCTCCCTGTCGCTTCTTCCTAATTTCATTTGCAATTTTCTGTTTGATATTTGACTTAAGCAGCACTGGGTCTATAACCTCATCATGTCTTCCACATTTTTCAATTATCCTGTTAAGCCTGTTGATCTCAATCATGAATTCTTTACAATAATTGCTCTTGGTCTGCTTTGTAGCATCAAGAAGTCGCTTGAGAAATTTAGCAGAATTTCTCCAAAATGTGAGTTGCTGCTCAATGGGAAGAACATTGATCTCCTCTTCATCGTCAAAAGCAACGTCAATATGCTTTGCCATGATCTGTTATTGATACAAGATTATAATTTTAAGTAGGATTAAACATAATTAGGATATTCTTTGCAGTTAGTGTGAAATGAGTACGACTTAACATAACAGGATACTTACGTAACCTATTGAGAAGTTCTTAGTAGTTTCTTCCTGCAAAGCCTTCCTCTTTGCCTGACGCTTTTGCTTCCTGCAAAGTCTTCCTCTTTGCCTGACGCTTTTGCTGAAGAACTTCATCCCTTTGTTCAGCGGGAAGTGGATGAACATGACCAGGAGAAGCGACCTCCGCAATAGGCCTATGGACAAATGTTATTGACGCTGACTTAGCCTTTGAAATAATTGTCGGCATCCTCATAGATGCGATTCTCTCCTCCCCTAATGCCCAATTTGTCATTGGAGGTCTGGAGGTGTCTAAGAGGGCATATTTTTTTATGCCTGTCATCTCGTAGTACCAAAGCTGTACCAAATAATATATTTACCATTAACATTTAATACTAGACTAGACTAAAGAGAATAAAATATGGCTGCATCTAGAACTAACATGGTGTAAATTAGTACGTGGTACGACATGAATTATGATAGAACTAACATGACCTATGATAGAACTTAAATGGGTGCAGATAGAACTAACACTCTACAGAATAGAAGTAACACTGTGCAGAATAGAACTAACACTGTGCAGATTAGAACTAACACTCTACAGAATAGAACTAACACTGTGCATAATAGAACTAACACTCTACAGAATAGAACTAACACTGTGTTAGTTCTATTCTGTAGAGTATTAGTTCTAATCTGCACAGTGTTAGTTCTATTCTGTAGAATGTTAGTTCTATTCTGTAGAGTGTTAGTTCTAATCTGTCTGTAGCGTGAGTTCTAATCTGCAGATTAGAACTAACACTCTACAGAACGGAACTAACACTGTACAGATTAGAACTAACACTCTACAGAATAGAACTAACACTGTGCAGATTAGAACTAACACGCTACAGAATAGAACTAACATAGAATAAGTTAGAACTAACAATGCATAGGTACGAATTAGAATGAAACAAGATCAGTAAAATATGGAACTTACACACAATAGTGTCATGCAACCTGGGACATATGCGACCTTTTGCTTCTTCTTTCCCTCCAAAGCAACTCCAATGCCCCTGATAATTTCATTATAAAAGAACGGGGCCCATGCAACAGAATTGACCCTCTGAATGCTATCCAGGTACCTGAGTAAGGGTCTAGGGATACATTCCCTTGCTATGGGACTCCATATCATAGAGCATTGATACAAAATTTGTAGCAAAGCAAAATCCTCGATATCCCGCTTTTTGGTAGATTCAACAAGCCGTTCAAGTAGCCCTTCAAGATGTTTACGTTGGCTGGTTTCTGATTTTTTTTAACTTCTTACCCTCTTCAGAAATGAAAAGCTTAGCGAAGTATTCCAGCCATATTCTGCTTCTTGAGTCCCTATTGTTCCTTATGTCCTCCCCATAAATTGGGAAATAAGTATGGTTGTGGACCCATTGCAAATCAAAACTAACATTTTTCATACCCCCACTTTTTGAATCAGGTATACAAAAGGTGTTATTATCTCTATCGAAAAACCTCAGCAGCAGCTCAAGGGTGGGCCGATCAGGCGCAGGAGCCCCAAACAAAATGTAGTGCTGAAATATAGAACCGCAGTATGCATCCCTATGCCACTGACGGATCTTCGGGGCAAGGCGCTTCATAAATGCCCAATAAGCCCCGATATTGGCCGTTAACCTTAGTGTTTCTGCTGAGCCTGTTAGAGCAATTTTTTTCCTGCAAAAAAATTTTGAATTTGTAAGTTCAATAAGACATATGAAACAACATTAGACCTAGCACTAATGGGAACAAAATAGAGCTAACACGTAATATTATAGAACTAACATTGGACTCATATTAGAACTAACATTGGACTTAAACTAGATCTAACGTTGGTATAAATTTAGAACTAACATTGGACAAAGATCTAACGTTGGTATAAATTTAGAACTAACATTGGACAAAGCCTAGAACTAACAATATTGGGTTAATCACATTGTCTCTTCGCAGTATAACATAAGCCTAAAACTAACAATATTGGGTTAATCTGCATTGTCTGTTCGCAGTATAACATAACACTTACTGTTTTTTTGAGGGGGGTTCGTTGGTACGACCAGGTTTGTTGGTACGACCAGCCATTGCCGTCCTCCTTTTCTGGGCTCGCCATTGTATTGCCTCCTTTTGCATTTCGATTAGGGTTTGCGTAGCTTCCTCCGTGCTGCCACCCGCAGATGAAGCGCCTTTTCCTTCCAACTCGGCTCGGTGCCCGACCTCGTAGTCGTTACTGGATTCTTCCGTAGACGACATTTTTCCGGCGAAAACCCTAGAAACGTTGAAATTCGTACAGAAATTAGGAAGATGAAGAGTTTTTGATGGCGGCACATTAACCCAGCTCAGTCCCATCAGAGGGCAAGATCGTAACTTCCTCTGGCTTTTTCTGAAAAAAAGTCAATTCGGGACCTCGTCGCAAATACTACGCGTATTTGGGGCTATTCCACATGGGGCAAAGTACAGGGGGGCTAGTCACACGAAGTTCCCACTTTTGGGGCCTGGACACATTTTTCCCTTTTCTTTTTAACAACTCAAGTAAGGAATCAAACTCAAGATCATAAGAGTCATATTCGAATATCCCAACCATCTGGATCATCAATGGTGAATCAACGAACTCATTTTTATTTGTAAAAAAAAAAAGCAATTATAAACATTAAAACTTGATGAGTACATCAGCATGCACTTAGGAAATAAACTATTAATTTAGAACACACATCATGAATTAGCTAAATTACATACCAAATTGAGACCTAATTTTGAGGTGATAAAATATTTTATTTTTCAAAATAAAACAGGCCATACAAATATTACGACAAGCTTCACTGGATCTGATTAAGAGGTCTGTCAAAATTGCATTTGTCTAAAAGTCATTATGGGTTTTGTTTCCTCAACTAGGATAATTTATTTTTCAACTTATATTTGACCGACCAATTGGTAATTAGATTAATAGCTCTAATGCAAATTAAAGAACTAATTTTTCACAAATTGCAAATATAACAACCATGAAGATACTTAGATACTCCATCATCAGGATTCCAATTATAAGGTGCCAATATCAATATATAAGCTTTCTAGCAGTCCAAGTTGCTCGCAGCAATATGCATCTCAAGTTGGAAAATATAATTGAAGGAAAATTCATGCAAATTGTTTTTTTAAGCTAGAGTCAGCAAGATCTTTCTCCATTCTCCTGATATTGCAAAATTATATTGCAAGGTAACTTATATTTTCAAAATTTTCTTTTAAAAATGTTCACAATCAAACAACACAACAAACAACCACCACCATATTCAGGCTAAATAGCATTTATATACCCTATTGTTTCACATACTCCTCACTTATATACCTCAACTTGTATTTATATACCCTTGCCTTTTTTAGTGGGAGTTAAATACCTTAAAGTTTATAAGTCTGGCATTTAAATGCTCTAAAGTTTTAAAAACTTACACTTAAATACCATCAAGTTTGCAAAACTACGGGTATTTATGTGCAATTTTTAAATATTTTAGGGTATTTAATTGTCAGATTTAAAAACTTTAGGGTATTTAAGTACTACAAAATACATATGAGAGGATATAAGTAGGGATGCATTCGGTCCGGATACGGCTCGGATATGATACTTCACATATCTATATTCGCTTTCCCATCTCAGATACGGATATAGGTATACATCGATGAGGAAAATCCATATCCATATCCGCTAAAATCAGAAACAAATATGTATATACATGCGAATATATAAGCGAAAATACATGCGGATACCAATCGAATATGAGAACCCAGATAGTATTAAAAAAATACAGTTCATATGATATAAAAGAGTTCATTATATTTAAAAAGCTAAGATTAAACATATTGATCATCAAAATTAACCTCAAATCTATAATTTAAGGATTAAAACTATCGTAACACTATGGCTAATATGTTTTTGAATATTTTGGATACAGATATTTTGCTACAAAATCATATCTGTAACTATATCCTATCAGTTATAAATTTGAGTAACCATATCCATATCAACAAGCAGATAAAACAATATGGTACCTAAGTGCTATTTAGCCCCATATTTGGTACCCTGCCCTCCTTCCCATCTAACAAATCGACGGCTCAGATTCACCCGTGAACTGGCCGCTTCCCTCGTTTCCCTCGCGCAATTCTCGTTCCTCCTCTCCCTAATGAAACCTCTCTCCGTTAATCCCAAAAACAAAACCCGAAGAATTTTTAAAAAAAAATAAAAATAAAAATAAAAATGGAAAACTACAGCGGAGGCCGGAAGGGCTACTGGAAACGCCGCTCCTACAACCGCCTCAGCGGCGANGCGGTAGAAACAGTAAAAAGTTCTGGCGAGTCAAGGTACCGCTCAGGCTCAAACTCCTCTCTCGGATCCGGTTCTCTCCGAAGCGGGTCTTCGCCAGGATCCGCGACGCCTACGTGAGAATGATGGTCGGGCTCGCGAGCTCGGGCGCGATCTCCGACCGGTTCGGGTCAGGATCCGAACCCCTTAACGGGTTCCCGCGCCCGAAGCCTATAAAGGAGTACGACAAGAAGATGATCGTTCGGACTTATCACTTGTCGTTGGCTCACCGGCATCTCGTCTCCGGAGGCGGAGGCGGAGGC
>NC_033798.1:2486307-2505266 GCF_001876935.1 Asparagus officinalis | reverse complement strand
TAGGGAGTTTAGTCATATCAGACCCTGATTTCTTTCGTAATTATCGAGTGGGAGGTGCGTGCGGATCTGTAATTTTTAATTTGCTTATGACGTTTTTGGCAAAATGGGGAGGACCGAGGGCCTCAGGCTCTTATAGCTAGTAACATGTGAATTTGTATATTAGGGGCTGTTTGGTTGTATGTTTTTATCATGTAAAAGGATGAAAAGTATAAAAAAGTGGGTCACAATGTCAGTTTTCATCACTTTGCATTGTTTGTTTAAATTCTTTTTTACATGAAAAGCTTATAACTTTTGAGGATGTGTCATCGAAAGCAAAATCACCAAATTTTGGAGTGATTTTGTTGGAAAGCTTACACAATATCATAAATTTGTCCAAAATAATAATAAAAAATCAAAACATTGTAGAAAGTGGTGAGGTGGATAACCACTTTTCATTGTGTCATAAATACTCTAGTTTACATTATACTATCCAAACAATGTAATACTATTATTATAGGATTCACAAAGATTCCTAACCAAACAAGGTAAACACTCAATGGAAAGTGATGAGATGGATAACCACTTTTTATTTTATGTCATAAATACTCTAGTTTCCTAAAGGCATCCAAACAGCCCCATTATTATTTTGGGTGGAAAAATAAAGCTGACAACTCCTTACGCTGTCGCTTTAAGCGTTGGATTTATTCGGATTCAGGAGGTAATTTGGCGTTTATAAGTTGGAACCTTTGGGGTTGAGTAACTTCGTTCGCCTGTGAATTTTTTATAACTTGCTCGCGTATACCCTCACATGTTTTTAGCAGTATTTAAATACCTTAAAATTCTTAAAAGTTGCAATTAACTAATATCAAGTTTTTAAAATCAGCACTTAGATATTCTAGAATTTTAAGACTCCCACTTAAATACCGTAAAAGTTTTTAAAACTGACACTAAAAATACCCTAAAGTCGTTAAAACAAGCATTTAAATGCCCCCAAGTTTGCGAAAAGTACATTCCTACATAAAAGAGAATTGGCGGCGGTTAACCAGCGAGCTGGATCATTAATTTCCATCATGGGAGCATGAACCAAAACAACAAAAAAGAGTCCTGCAGGATACTGAGCACCAGAGATTAAGAATACAACTATGCACATAACTGAGGTCCAAAATAAATAAATAAAAGGAGTGCACCATAGAAACAATTATCATACAAGTAGATCCTAGGAAGCAAATATCACCCGTTGACCAACGAACTACAAATAAACTGCAATAAATCATATACTCCGTCTGCCTGCCTTAGAAAGAGTTTTAGGTTGCTAGACTCTTTCAAAAGAAAATACGTTCCAAATAAAACATGGAAAAAATAATAATAATGCTTTCACAAAATAATGAACAAACGATATCTCATCGTCTGCGGCAAAACATAAGCTCTCCGGCTTTTTCAATCTTTCTTCACCTTCCCATAATAGTAATAATTTAGGCTGATACCTGACCTTGATACTGGTACAAAAAAAAATACCATGCATCGACAAGTGACTTGACCGGACTTGACCCAAGTGACCTGACCCAACCCCACACGACAACAGGACTTGATCACTGACTGAACTCTTGCCAACTGTGTCGCCAAGAGCATTCTCAGCGCGCAAACAACGCTGCATGGTATAAACATAACTTCAGTAGATGAAACATAACTCTGCAGAACCATACTCGCTCACCTTAGAACTACGAAAACCTACAGTTTGATAATACTTAAAACCACTATAAACCGGAGGCATCTAAACTAGCATGGACTGTGCTTGCTAGAAGCTTACTATTAAAAAAAAAAGAGAATTAAATCTATCCCCATGAACTAGGTGATTAATGTAAAGGGTTAACTGAAGAATGCCCCTGTACTATCACCAAATGCGGATAGACCCCATGCACTTCGATTGTTGAAGATAGACCCCTTTGGATTCTCAATTTCATTAGTTTTCCCATTTAAATTTCTTATACGCGTTGATCATTATGCAAGTTTATAGTAAGTAAATCAATTTATGAAGATTGTATGTTTCAGTTTATGATCCCTTCATGCGACTTGTGAAGTTATCAGAGTTAAGAATCCAAGGGGTTTTATCTACAGCACTAAAGTACGAGGGGTCCATCCACAATCTGGCAATAGTACAGAGGTCTATTTACAATTAACCCTAATTTAAAACACGCTTCAACCATGGATCTAATATTCCCTCAACTAACAATATTCCCTCATCTAACAAGAAAAAGATTGATCTATAAGGCACTATTTGAGAAACCAAATCACTTCTGCTAAACATACCAAACAGTTAACAAACGAGTAAACAAAAACATGAAATTGCATACCTTTAGCCGAACTTGAATCCGCCAGAAGGAACAGAAACCTGCTCGCCAAACTGAAATCCAGTTTGAGCACCAGCATCGCCTGTTGGCATAGCCTCATCATCTTCCTCCAACCAATAAGTTTCAAGAATCTTCACAGCTTTCTCATAGATTTCAGTATTGTCATGGCTCTGGAGATTCTCAATTTTTTCTAAACCTTCAGCTTCATCAATCATCTGAGCATACAGATTAACTCCTCCACTGGTACCCAAGTTTTTCTCAGCTTCGCCAACCTTCAGAATGTTCTCAAGCCCTTCTAAACAAACGGTAACAATTCTAGGATCTGGACAAACCAGGAGATCACACAAGGGTTTGATGCAGCCTTGACTAACTAAATACCTATCCATATTATGCCACAATATAACATGTTAAAAAGGTTACAGACAGAACACAAATGTAGAATTCTACTGTCTTTTAATGACGTAACGTACTTTATTTGATCATGTGTTCCACCTGAAGTAGCATTGGAGATGGCCCATGCCGCCTCTTTCTTAATGTCAAATTCAGCAGTTTGAAGCAAGTGTACAAGAGGACCAATGATATCGGCACCAATAATGGCCTAGTATTTCAATAAAAAATGCAAGTCAAATTTTCCATAGCAATAAGATAAAAGAACAACATGATCCGTTATACACAATCGAGCAGGTGCATAGACGTCAAGGGTAATTCCTTTGTTTCATGTTGCTCCCTCTTAAGGGGGGATCCTATATATTTAAATTTTGATAAAATGATTTTTCCTAAAATAATTTAATAAAAAAAATTAAATGTTAGTTCCAGCAGAGAACCAGTAATGTCGGGCATTCCGCAGCAATAACAACCTAATATTTAAATTCATGCAAGTTAACTTTCCATAGTAATCACTAATCAGTATGCAAAAGATAAGAGAGGATTGTCGCGGTGTATTGTACACAATCAAGAAGGCACACACCCAACAGGGAATGCTTCCTTATTCAATCTCGCACCTCGTAAATAAAGATCATCTAGCCTAAATTTTGATTTTGTAAATCCCTATGTCAACAATAATAATAAGTAACTAGTCAGTACAAAACATGCAAAAAAATCTGAACAGGGAATGATTCCTTATTCAATCTTGCACCTCGTAAATAAAGATCATCTAGCCTAAATTTTGATTTTGTAAATCCCTACGTCAACAATAATAGTAAGTAACTAGTCAGTACAAAACATGCAATAACATCTGAATTTTCACATATTTTCTTGCTAATCTACTTTTCATGTTTAAATAAAGCTTAACATGGAATATACCTTCCAAAATGCAGCTTATCTGTAAGCATACTCTACACATTACGTGCCCAACAGGGAATGATTCCTTATTCAATCTTGCACCTTGTAAATAAAGATCATCTAGCCTAAATTTTGATTTTGTAAATCCCTACGTCAACAATAATAATAACTAGTCAGTACAAAACATGCAAAAACATCTGAATTTTCACATATTTTCTTGCTAATCTACTTTTCATGTTCCAATAAAGCTTTTTATGGAATATACCTTCCAAAATGCAGCTTATCTGTAAGCATACTCTACACATTACGATGTCAATTACTTGTAAGAAAAAAGTCATGCCTTTTTTTTGGCAATGTAAATTAATTTATGGTTAAAATGTCGTCGTCTTCTAAAATAAAATGGATACTAAAGTTATTTGTTAAATTTGATCAGTTCTAGAAGCTATATATATACATATATATGAGAAAAAAGGGTATGCTTGGTACCAAGCATAAGTTTTTGTGCTCGGTAGGTGAGGTGTCATATTCCCCTCTACTCATTGAAATCGGAGCCCACATTCACATGGGTTGGGTAGTGGTTGGAATTGGAACGAGTGGATGGGAATATGACACCTCACTACCAAGCACAAAATTTGTGCTTGGTACCAAGCATATCCATTTCTCTCTAGTTTGGTGGACACACTATTCACTATCCACTTAAGTTGACACAAGTTCTACTCTATATATATATATATATATATGAGAAAAATATAGGAACTTTGTACCAAACACAAATTTTGTGCTTGGTAGTGAGATGGTCCATTCATGTCCTCTCTCTAATCCATGTGAATGTGGTCCCCATTTGAATGAGCGGATGAGAATGTGCCACCTCACTACCAAGTACAAAAACTTGTGCTTGGTATCAAGTTCCTCTATATTGCTCTCTCTCTCTATATATAGAGAGAGACACACACACACCCATAGTAAAGCTTCTATAAACTTAAGTGGATAAAAGCACTTGTCCAACAACTCTTTTATCCATTAGATTTGCTTTGAGATTTGTGCAAAACATGAAGAATATCTTTGAAATGTGTGCATTGATTTGCATCACATGCTAGCACAAATCTCAAAGCAAATCTAATGGATAAAAGAGTTGTTGGACAAGTGCTTCTATCCACTTAAGTTTATAGAAGCTTTACTATATATATATGAGAAAAATGGAGAAACTTTATCCTTACCTGTATCTGATCCTTATTTCCAGCAGTAATGTTTGAAATGGTCCAACAAGCTTCTTTCTTGATGCTCTTCTTGTGATTGTGAGTTGATTATACACTACAAACAGAAACAAAAACATGCTTCAAAATGCAACGAATTAGCACTTGCACCAAAAGATGATAGTAAGAATCCAGACTAGCAAAAAGCATGTAAAAAGTAATGTGTAGCTCGTGTTAATTGACATGACTACAAAAAATAACAGTAACAATAAATGCCTCTAGGTTCTCATGGGGAAATTTTGAAAAGATAAAATAAAATAATATCGATATTGCAATTAAGCCCAATATTGAGAAATGTTATGTTTTCACCAGAAATCTTTATCATGATTTATCATTCAGTTCAAAAATCTTAATATGAAGGTTTAAAAACCCATAAAGTACAGAAGTTATGATAAAATATACAAAAAGAAACAAAGTGGCACAACCTTGCATACACTATGTAAGTCCCAAGACAAACATCAAATTAAGATTTAGTTCGGCCTAATAGGGCCCACAGTTCTATAAGCTACACACGTACTTACAAATAAAATGCACAAGAAATCAAATAGCTTGGTAGCTACCAAAGCTTTTCATATAAAATAAGTTCGCAAAAGCTACACATCTGGTGTTTACTTCAAAACTTCCATATCTCTAGTGGGTTTCTGGGGCTTTCAGCATGAAGTGCTGATCATCTTACATCGAAAGAAGAATGATAAACTAAGGTATCCAAGCCTATGTAATCCATCTTAGAGAATTTTAGGTGACTCGGCCAAATGGCTAGAGTCCGGCATCCAACTAGACATTTAAAGGCACACAAGGCAAGCCTCATAATATGGGGATAAACCAGAGAATGAGCATATATGCATCTAGTATCACCATTTTAAGTTATAAAAAGGAACTAAAGTGCCCAAAATGTTCATGATCATCCAAGCTTTTCCATTAAAATTTTGGGCATCTTATGACGAATACTCCATGGAGTTCAAGGGACATACAGGATATCAACTGATCGTCCTACCATATAGCTAGTAAGACAAATTAAGGTATCTGCATCACCAAAAAATTTGAGAAGAGGAGCCTCCCTTGATCATGCATAACCTCAGACCACATGTCAACAGGCAACCTACAATCATTTGAGTTGTATGTATGAAAAAATACAGCATTCTCTAGAATCACATCCCCTGTCCCCTGCTTCCTAAGAAGTTGATACATCATAACTTGGAACATTTTTTAAAAACTAACATTTCCACTTGAAAACTGCCAACAGTTTGACTTCCTAATGTAGCTTTTGTTCAATGGTCTATGGTGCGAGGAAGAAGCAAAGAAGGGTTGTCGACATCATTATAGTATCATGGTGGTTGTGGCTGGAACCACCATGGAGATGGAGGCATTAAGGCAGCCAGGTAGGGTTGGAAACAATGACTAGCCTGATGCATTTAGTGTCACGACAACATTAGCAACAGTACTGATGTGACAACTGACAACATTAGGGACAACATTACTGACAGTACAACATTAGGGAAGACATTACTGATGGGACGACAACATTAGTGGCAACAGTAGAGCTTGCAACATGATTTCACTGAAGGCAAAAAGACGAGGTTATATTAGAAAGAGATGTTTCATTATATCCCCAAAAAAGGAAAATGGAAGTCACTGACACGCTACAAAGGAATGATACTCGCATGAAAATTTGAGGATTAATGCCAGGAGGGATCCAAACTTTTCTGTAAAATGCTGACTTGTGCTCATGCAAAATCCACGAATTTGCAGAGGAACTCTAAATCCTAGATAATTCTTGCGCAGCAGTGTTATCGATGTGCGATGCACAATGTGGTGTGTAGAAGTCCCTTTACACACATATGTGCAAGGCGCAACGCGATGAATGCACCCAACTGAAGCGAGGCACACATCGCACACATGATTTTTCAAGATATACAATCATGTTTTTGAAATTTCACATAAAAAATGTCAAAATTAATGATATCTACTACCGAAATTCATAATAAGGTCTTAATTCATAATGCTAACACGCTCAACATAATACTAATGAGTAGATTTCATAATTTTACAAATCAAAAGTCAAATCAAAATATTACTGAAGCAAATCAAATAGAAAAGGAGAACAAATTACAAATTAGGGTCCTTAGTTGGGCGAGTAAAATAACCTAATGCCTAACGGGTTCATTTTATTTGGGATGTGAGTCATCGGGTATAAAGACCCAGTAGAAACGTTAAATGACAAAAATATACAAGACTATGCCTTGCATGCACCTTGTGCAAAGCGCCCTTGGCCAGGATGCTTGCGGGGCACTAAAAGGTGCTGCCGCATCAGATGTGGAGCGTTTCGCTACCGCCATGCCTTGCAAGGCGCATGAGACGCAATGAGGCTTGCACCTCTGAAAAATGTCCAACAAAACTTCTTTTTTTTTCAAATCATTTTAAACTGTTTGATAGGATTCATAGTAGGGAGTGCATGGAAGCAACCATGACAAATCAAAACAACTATCATGTACGAGAAACAGACAATACAACTCAACATATTAAACACAAAATATATGCATTACATGTTCCTCTAACCATTACACAAAAACTCCAAAAGTTATGGTGATGGTTGAGATTTATATTTTTATATTCTAAAATGTCACAGCTGGTTGAATGCCCTTTTTATGGGCCAAGACTTGGACTCACATAGCGGTATCAATTTTAGAAAATTCGATTTAAATCCGTGGCCGGTGGGATTTGGACCTGGGTTGCTTTGATACCATCTTAAATTAAGTCTCTCTATCCATTACACAAAAACTCCAAAGTTATGCTAAGGATCAAAGATTATAATTTTATATTAATTTTAACATGTAAAATAATATGGTCCATTCCTCGAAAAAATTGAACATTTACAAAGAACTTCTTTACCACAAACATATATGAGTATACCAACCAGGTGATTGTCAAACAGAGAAATATTCAAAACAAAGAAGCAATTAGTTAGAAACACTACATACCTGTGTCTGAACATCATCTCCAGTGACAATGTTTCCAACAGTACGAAGAGCAGGGATAAGCACTGAAGGTGAAGGATGGCTGCACACAAACATTCAAACAAAATATATTACAGTAGTTCAAACTAGAGAGCACCACCGGGTAAGCAAGAAGAAAGAAACATAAGATTATACATACAGAAGAAGCTCCACAAGCCGAGGGCAAACACCAGCTTCAATAACAGCTTGGATTTTATCATTTGTGCCATCAGATAAGTATGACAAAGCCCAACAAGCATCAGTGAGAACTTCCTCATCATTTGAATTGATGAGACGCTCTAGAGCAGGAAGAGCAGGTTTTGTCTATTCCCAATAACACCAAAAGGCAAGCTTTAATTTAGGATTAAAGTCACAGGAAAAGTATATAAACATAAAAGACACAAAACATGCAGTACACCTGCTCAAAAGGCGGTTGAGGCTTTCCTCTGCAGAAGTTTGATAACGTCCAGGTGGCATTCCGCAACATGGAAAGCTTAGCATGCTCATTCAACTGAGCCAGTAATGGCATCAATGCACCACTAGCAAGAACAAGGTCTCGACATTTTGGGGAATCACCAGCAACATTGCCCAAAGCCCAGACAGCCTATGTAACGATAGTATAAAGTTAATTGAGCATTAAAATGTTGAATATGAGATGATGATAACATGTGAATGAGCAACATGAAGAATTCTAAGCATTAAGTGAATCTTATACTCCAAAGAGAAAAGTATAAGCTTAACAGTTTTTATTTTAAAAAGTTTTAATGATATGTAAAACAAATATATAAACAAATGCACATTGTAAATAGACTTATAAAAATATTCGAATTTTATGTAACAATGTTACAATTTTTATCATGTGAAGAGGGGCATTCCATAAGCTGCAAAATAAAAATATGGATCAGGTCCTGTTTAAAATTTATTAACTCTTAGAGGAATCTGATTTCTTCCTGAGTGGGTTAATGTGCAAAAGATTTTATTGAATAAAGTTATCAGAAGTGTTCAAAAAACATAGAATTTTTTAATAAATGTGTGCTCTAATTTTTGATAAATTTTCTTAATAATAGTTTCACTTTTTGTCCTTTCTCTTTTTCCTTATTAAATCTTTCTTTGCCCCCTCACCAATAACTATTACTATGATGTCCCATTTTGGTTCATGTAAAAAATTATTTAAATCAAGAATATCTTAAGACAGTGATAAGCTTAACCTACATGGAAAGTCAATAACTTCAATAGTAAGTAAACAATGTAACCTAAACTTCTCTTCTCTGCAAACACAATATTCCAACAGAGTCCTTTTATATTCACACATTGAAAATATTATTTTTCCTAAAATTCTAAGAAACAAAACTTGAAAGAAAAAACCTATATGAAGAGGAGTAAGTCCTTTTCTTTTCTTTTCTTTTCTTTTTCCCTTTCTGAAGAGGAGTAAAACATAAAATGCTTTGTAGTCTAGAGCTTTTATGCACATTTAGGACACTTATCACGACAAATTTTGGCATTGTCCATCCGACATAGCTAGACAAGACATCAATACCCATCTGTGTCTAACATTTAGGAGTTTGTCAACCTTGATCACAAAATTACTCAGAAAAGGGAGTATGTTGAGCTCCTTCTAATGAGAACTTATTTTTTTGTCCATCAATTTATTAAAATTAGGTACTTGCATAAATGAATAGCAAAAAAAGCAACATATTTATATTCAGCCAAATATTTATACAAACGGAATCTGATTCATGTCTATATTTTGGATAATCGTCATTTTTGACGCCTTGTAGCCTTCTAGTGAGGTTGAAGCACGAAAATCTTGTGTGTGTCCATTAGCCATACAAAATAACACGACTCTGCCCTAAGTGCTTGAATCAAACTCATAATGAGATTTCAAAAACATTCATGATACAGTATGCTCAATGAATTTTCCACTCGGATATATCTCCAACTCGTAGTTTCACTTTGGAAGTAGGGAGAAATGAAAATTCTGATGAGCATTAATTTCCTCCTAAAGTTTTTCAAATATTCCTATTCTTCAAAACAAATGGTACAATCAAAATAACATTATTATTTACATAATTCCAACAAAAACACCTACCTGTTCTCTAACATCATCACTCGGCGAAGCAAGAAGCCTAACAAAGATAGGCACAGCACCATGATCAATCACAACCTTAGTGTTCTCGGAAGTCCCCGAAGCAATATTAGTAAGAGCCCAAGCCGCTTCGAACTGCTCAAACACAAGTCAGATACCCTTTAACCATTTCACAAAGTGAAAAACCAATAGGCAGACTATATAAACAAAGTGAAAAACCCTCTCACCTGTAATTGAGGAAAATCCTCTCTGACAAGGAACTCCACAAACCGGGGAACAACACCAGAATGGATAACCTCCTCGATTGGGGGACATCTCTCTGACAAATACCGTAAGTTAGCCCTTGTTAAATAACCCACTAATCCGTAAGCACTATTTGCCTTTCAAATTTAATAATTGTCTGGGTGAATTCAATTCACTACACCAAATAATCCCCAAAAATTTTGTTTCTCCTTAAAGTATTATCTACCTTTTAACTACCCACTAAGCCATAATCATTATATAGTTACCCACCAAGCCAACAATTCGTTCTCTCTTTTTCTTTTTCTTTTTTTCTACTCCCCAATAAACATTAGATCTTCCTTCAGTTTCTCAACCAAAAGCACAAAAGTAAAATAGTGAGAGAAAAAACATTACAAAATCAATAAGTAATCTCAGTACCTATAGATAGCAATTTCCTGAATTGTGTTGTAGCTTCAAGCTGTGAATTCTTATCGTCTGAATACACGCCGGCCACCAACGCCGGCAAACTCTCCAGCTAAAACAGCAAAAAATGAATCAAAACCCTAGCCCTAGATCCACCAAAAAATAAATAAAAATAAAAATAAGCAAAACTGAGGTGAAATCAACTACCCTCTTTTCTACTGTAGGAGCGGGGGTCGAAGAGGGAAAGGCTTGCGATTGCATCCCCTCTCGCCTCTTCTTCAAGAGATTCTCCTCCCTCTTGTTCTTCCGGATCTCGACCATGTTGTCCTCTCTCCGCCGCCGCCCCTCGTCGGCGTCGACAGCCACCTTGTACTTGTTCCGGCGAACCTCCGCCCTCTCGCTCGGCCTCAACGACATGGCGGTAGATTTCGAGTTCGGAAGCGCGAAACCCTAGAAATCGAAGGATAGAGAGAGACAGGGAGAGAGAGAGAAGAAGAAACCCTAGAATTCGAAAAGGGGGAAAGAGAGAGAAATTGATTTGAAAACCATGGGGATCGAAATAGTGTGAGCAGTTGAATGGGCGCGGGGGAATGGGCTAATAATGGGCCGCAGTAGCCTGCCTCCAGATTGGGCGGAACAAGTGAAGGAAAATTTTCAAGACCATCCTGAACTATTTACAAACGCGTGCAGATTTCGTCATAAATTTATTTAAATGGAGAAAATATGCTGAAGTTTCAAATATAAAATAATAAATACACTTTATTCCAAAATTTTAGAGTCACCTACACAAATCTTATTTTCCCATTTAGTTTTGTTAAGAGTATCATGCACCATTAACTTACGATATTATCATTCTTTTTAACCTGTTCACGTGACAATTTTCATCAGTTTATTTTTTTTATTTATCAATTTATGCTTAATTTCAAGATTATTCTCGAAAATTCACATCGATAATCTTACCGTCTCGGCGAATGACTGGTCAAAGAAACTAACACGCTCATAGACATTTATGGGGGTGTTTGTTTCAAAAAAAAAATTGTCATTTGGGTAGGATTTCAAATTCTAGGATCAAAAAGTGGGTTTTTTTGGGTTTTAGGATTCTATAAAACTTGTTTGTTTCAAAACAAATTTTAGAATATCAAATCCCCAAATAAAAAAAAATATTATATATAAGGATTTGTGAAATCCTGTTTTTTTGGTGGGATGTCGGGTGGATTTCGAAAGTGTTAGACAAATTAAGGATTTCAAATTCTAAAAAGTTTGAAACAATCAAAAATATTACAAATTATAGTATTTCAAATCTCAAAATATTGTTGAAACAAACAAAGTTTTAGGAATCCTAACTCATAACAAATTACCTATGGATTTTAAATCCCATGATAAAATCAATATCCTAAAATTATAGGATTTGAAACAAACAACCCCTGTTGTCAATACGTGTTATTTATATTTTTCTTATTTAGCTCAATTTGCAGCTTAATTTCATAAAACAGTACAACTTTTACACGCGGAAGGGCTCGCCTACATACATCAACAACCTATTACAGAGAGTTGGCAAAGTGAATAAGAATAAAAAAATAAAATAAAATAAAATAAAATAAAATGACGCCTCTCTTTTCAGAATAGAAAGCCTTTTTGCACATGGTCATTATTATTAATACAACCAATGAAATGTTAATTAATTAACCCACTGATTACTGCCCCCCTGATGGTATCAAGTTCTTAATGACGGGGACCCCGGTGCTCATGGGCCAAGCCGGGTCCTCAAAGAACTTCTCCACCGTGACCTCCGCCTGGTCCAGCCCCAGCTCCTTCACCCCCTGCCACTTCACCCTGTTGTTGTCCTTGTTCGAGCCGCGCGCCCGCGTTGTCGATCTCCGCGTAGAAGCACGTGTGCGGAGGAGGCCGGCTCCCCGGCCCACTCCAGCCACCCGTCGGGTGTATGACGGTGTCGATGTCCGACTGCAGGTACACGGTCATGGCGTACGGCTTCCGACGCCGCCGCGAGGTACGACGGGTTCCTCTGGATGTTCGTGGACGAGCAGCGGGTCGGCGGTGATGGTGCAGTTGTGCAGATGTAAGTTGTGTCTTGGATATCTGCTCCTTGCTGCCGTGGGCGGTGACGAAGCATGTTCTGCATGGCTTCTCCATCGGCAGCCTGACGACCATCTGGCAGTTCTGGAAGATGGCGAAGGCGGTCGCCGGACAGATGAAGTCGACCGTTGCCGGAGATCTTGGCAGTCGCGGTAGAACTGCCGCTTGGTGTGGCGTAGATGCGTGTCCTGGTACCACAGGTCGAGTGGCAGTTGAAGAGACGGAAGCGGTCGGACTGCGGTCGCGGTAAGGCGACCGCCTGGTGCACCTGCGCCGATCCGCGTGTTTGCTTCGAACACGCCGATGTCCTTTTGGCACATTGAAGTCGTCAGCCATCACGGCCTGCACGAAACACAACTACGGTGAGGTTTCGCGGTATCAGTTAGAGCAACACGTCAGTACAGAGAACGCACGCGTACGGTTACTTACTGAAGGTCGCGGTCCTGGATGTACTCATCTTGCCCCCCATCTGCACGTTCAAATTGCCGGTGATCCTAGTCTTGGTGGGCCCATCACCGACGAGCACCAGCATGTTCAGGGTCCGATCAACCTCAACGTGCTCGTTGTAAACCCCTTCCTTGATGTACATCACGACGTACTCCTTGTTCTTCCTGGGCATCGCGCCCAGCCCCTCCATGATCGTCCTGAACTGCTCGCTCCCATCCTGGGCCACTCTGACGGCGAACGGAGGCTTCGTCCATATCTCCCCCGTGCTCGCGGCAGGTCCGCCGGCGCACATGCCTCTCTTCTTCCCTCTAAGAGACCTACGCTCCTGTTGTCCGCCAGCGCCCCGAACATGTCCGACAGGTTGAAGTCCCCGGTGAACTTCTCGATCTCGCGCGATATCGCCATCGCGTTCCGGCCGATCTCCAGCGTCTTGTTGCGGCGTCTTTGAGCGCTTGGCCGCCTTGTTTGTCGTCGGCCAGGCCGTCCGAGCAGTCGTGCATAGTTTCGAAACTGCGCTGGTGACGACGGTGTTGATGTCCCAGGCGACGTGGCCATGTCGCGGGGGATAGCCCATGAAGCTGTCCAACCGCCGCTCGTAGTCCTTTATCGCGTTCTCGAAGCTGGCCTGGCAGTCTTCGAGGCGCGGCGTTCTTGGGTCCTTGGCGGCCTCCGCGAGGAGCCGGAGTGGTTGTAACTCCTCGCGGAGGTACTCTGATGGGACCTCGAGGCGACTTTGATGAGACTTTGTGTCGTGGCGTTGCCCGCTGCCTTTTGGAGAGCTCTTCCTCGGCAAGCTGTCGCGGAAGCGGCGGGCTGGCAGATCGGTCTGGATGGATTTACGGAGTGGAGGTGCCGCCGGAGGGAGGGGAGGGGGACTTGTCGTCGTCGGACTTGTTGTTGTTGACGACGAGGACGACGACGCATGCGACCACGGCGGCGAAAGGACGAGGGAGCCGGCGATGATGGAGATCTTGTTTTTGTTGTTGCGCATTGTGGAGGGGGGTGGGGGTGGGGTGGGGTGGGGGGTGGGGTGGGTGGTGGTAAGGAGAGGGGCGGGAAGGGGAGTTAAAAAGGGAGAAGGGAGTTGAAAGTGGGTGGATGAGAGGGAATTTTGGGCGAAGGATAGGGAGAGCCGAAGGATGTTGAAAATTTGAAGTTCGTTGACGAGAGTTTTTAGGGTAAGCTGTTTTTTTTTTCTTTTTTGGATCCGAAATGGATGGATATGCATGTGTCATGTCCAAAATCACTTAGTTTGGTCCGATGAATTTTGGGGGGACAAATTTTCTAAACCAACCTATTTGGACTTTTATTCCCAAAAAACGACCCCATTCAAAAATAATTGCAAAAACCGACCTGGTTTCAGCCTCAGTGTGGTTTCAGCCTCAGCGCTGAAACCAGGTCGGTTTTTGAAAAAAACTCTCCGAAACTTCACGGGAGTTGAACTCCCGTGAAGTTTTTTGAACTACGAAACTTCACGGGAGTTCAACTCCCGTGAAGTTTCGGAGAGTTTTTTTCAAAAACCGACCTGGTTTCAGCGCTGAGGCTGAAACCAGGTCGGTTTCTCTAAATAAATGTGAAACGGGTCTTTTTTTGGGAATAAAAGTCCAAATAGGTTGGTTTTGAAAATTTGTCCAATTTTGGGGTCTAAAGAGAAGCACTCTAATTATGATGAAGTGTTTTTTGTTTATGCATCATGAATATAGACATAATTTTCAATTATGGATGCAAATGTGTATCTTCTTCATTAATAGTTTAGGATCCATAAACAGTAAACTACAACTTACTAACCATATAAATATACTTAATACACACACTCAAACATTTATTATTACATCAAAACAAAGAGGGTAAATCAACAAGCATGAAGCCAGCTCATAGAGTAATTTACACCCACATCTTTATTCATAATCAACCTCAAACGCTAGTTTGAAAAAACAGCAGCAACATCTCTCGTCCCCATCTGATCTCTCTCTCTTAACTTCCACTCCATCATTATTTCATACTTACATAAACAGCATAAGCACACACTTATAGTTTCCATTATTATTATTAATTAGGCACTAGGATGTTCAACAAGATACTTCTCTACAGCCTTGAGTGAAGCTGCCAAGCCTTCTTGAGCCTTTTTCGCCTCGTCGGACTCTGCAACTCCGGGGAGAGTCTTGTAGGTCGTCTCGACCTTGACGGTGCATCCGCCGCTGGTTGGAACAAACTTCATGTGAGAACAGGCTGACTCGATCTTGGTGCCGATGTCGCCACCTTCGAGTAGGGTGTTCTTGCACTCGAGCTTGTTTTTGTCTATGGCGTCTAGGCGCTCCTTGACGTAGGAGAAGGGCATCGCTGCGTATTGGAAGAAATTAGCGCTGATTTTGAAAAACAATGCGTATGCTATCACAACACTCCGCATGCGAGTAAGCTGTTCTGATATGATTCATACTCTTTTTATGGGGGGAACTAATTTATTTATTTCTTCTGCTATAAAAATAAAAAGTATGATCAAACCTGAGGTGAAATTGATTTGCCTAATACTTCCAGGTCCACCCTGGCCTTCAACGGCCTTAACACTCTCCACTTTATCAGGCATAACCTTAGGAGCAAGATTATGCCAATCCATCACAAAAGCCTTGAACATTCTGTCAGCAGAGACTGATGTCTGAATCTCTTGACTAAAACTCTTAGAACCCATTTTATTTCTCTCCTTTTCTTTTAATTAACTCTTTTTTTTTTCTTGGATGGAAAATGAGAATGCATTGATGGGTATTTATAGTGTTTATATGGTCTCTTGCTTAGGTAACAATTTCAAAGATAGACAGCGGCGTATTTGATAAAATGTTGGGGTTATTCAATGGTGGTTTGTATTTTATTGCGTGATCTTATCTTCGTGATTTGTATATTTCTTGCATCTTTCATAACCCCCACCCCCCCCCCCACCCACCCACCCACCCACTTGGATTCTGTTGAAAGCTGCCAAGCGGTAAATTGAAGCTCGAGCAGTGGGACCTTGCTAAAGTCAGAGAAGTTTTGGGGGGTAATAAGGACACATTTGATGGGTAAGTTTAATATAAAGTTATATATTCACTCATTTATCCTGGATATTGATGTTGCACACACAAGCATCTAGATGTTACAATGAGTCAAAGATAAGATAGAAAATCTTATAGTCGGTTCTATTGATCTGTAAGTCTAAAAGATCATGACACGTTCTTCTGTTTTCCAACACGAATCTTAAAGTTAACAACAAGGCTGCTTTTTCGATTAGAAGAGATAATAGAATACAAAATTCTTTACAGTGGTGAACATGAGAAAAAAGCAATTAGCAAGTTTAGTTTCATAGCTTCATTGCCTGCCGTAAAAAATGCTCAACTGATATTACACTGTAACGCAGACGAAAAGTAAATCCACACCGCTACTTTAGTTTCATGCCTCTTAACTAATTTTCATCATCACTATCACTTTGAGACTCATTATCTTCCTCCCCATAAACTAACTCATCGATATCTTCATCTTCTTCTTCTTCATCATCACTTTTATCGGTATGATGCACATCTGGCATTTCCTGAACCAAGTTTTCTCCAGCCTTATCAATCTGAATGGAGGAAAAGGTTTACATATCAACTCCAAGTTATAATTATATAGAAGAATACATTATTCACTTGTATTAAGAGGAAGATTAAGAATAGTGTGAACCTGTGCCATGATGAGCTGAAGACAACCGGATAGATTCAATAAAGGTTGAATTGCCGCACATCTTAAGCTTGTCATCTGCAAAAACAGAGAATTAAGATTAGAGGTCATTTTTCTATTAAAAATAATCCACAAAACTACAATGAATTTTGGGGGTTTTATGCAAAACCCCATATACTTTATAAATTAGATAAAACTACCATGAACTTCCCTAATGTCAGAAAACATCAAATGTCCGATAAGCACATTTGTTCTGATCGATCAATTGTAGTATGATTGTCAAATAAGGAAAAGGGCAAAACGTCAAAATGAACTGGATTCATGGCACAGACTTTCTCAAGTAGCATAGATTAAATAGGAATGTATAGAAGATGGCCAGAAATACAACAAAAGGTGCTATATAACTCTACACACTCTATTGTTTTAAAGAAAAAGGTGGATGAACGCATAAAACTGTTTTAAAAACAATTACAACATTAATTCAAGATTGACCGAACCATACAAAACTTTTTAACTTATGAAATGGCATGAAAAAGGATACATCACCCCAGTAGCACTTATAGATTTCATAAGGAGGAAGAGCAGAAACCGAAGCAAAAAGAATGCAAGCGTAAGTTAGCTATCACATATCAGAGCGTCCCTAGAGAGCAAAAAATGATGCATCAACATGATATCCTGCAGTAAGTATAAGATTTGTACCTTATGCAAGCTATCAAGCAATTGCTTAGCAGACTCCTGAGATATGATGAATTGGCCGTGGATGACTAAAATATGATATATCCATGGAAAGACATGTTTTGAAGTAGCTGATCTGAAAAAGAAATATGTATTTAATCATCATCTTAAAGGTACTGAATCTACTGATTAATAATAATAACTAGCGACTACACATACATAAGGAAGCTGCAATACACTTCAGGTTTTTTTTCCCTTTTGGGTATTCGTCCCCCAAAAGGAACATAGTTTGAAACATGTCCCCAAAATATAACATTATAAAAGAAATTCCCTTTTATTATCCTCTCCTTAATGCAACAGCTTAACAAAGACATAAAACTAGATTTACCTTAACAAGAAAACAAGAAAAGGAAGAATTAAAGTAATATTAAAAATGTCCTATTTGTCATCCATATCCTACTCTAAATAAACAAAAATCACTTGAACACAGGAAAAGAACTCAGAAGTCTAAGGAAATGACTGAGAGAGAACAGGAGTCCAAAATATAAAAGACTAGTTAACCTGGGTATGAATAGTTTAGGGACCTAAATCAGAAATATGGCCTAGTTAATGCCAACATGACATACCAAACGTGTGCAATGTGCATCATAATCAACTGAAACCTAGCATCCTGACATCTTATTATCATCAGATCTCCAATACAAGAGGGAAAATATCAATAAAACAGTGATGGAAAATTTGTGATAAGATGTAGAAAAGTATAACTAAGAGTAAATTTATACATTCAGGTGTAGAAGGAAATTACTGACCGTGCTCTCCAGGCAGACAACAAGCTTTCCAACAACTTGTAGGCATCACTAGGGCTCATGGACAGGATATGGCTCCGTATCTGGTAGAAATAAAATAACATGTAGTAAATAATAGTTATTGACATTCATAGGATACTAGAAGTGGACTAACAGCAGCATTTTGTTAGCCAGGATAAAGTAGATCCAAAGAAAGAAACATATCAACTATTAAAAAATAAGTTGAGAAGAATTATTATGTTTGATTCTATTAGAGAAGCATGTAAAAGAATGTTATGTCACTGCTAATAACTGAGTAATATAGGCCTGGTGTTAACCGCTACATTGCCTTCAATGACCAAGTCAGTACTACAAAACTATATCAAACCTCTCATCTGACCACTTTCATATCATGGAACTATATCCAACCTCCCACTCACTGCATTATTCTTCAAAATAGCATAATATAATCTGTCAATTTGGCATTTGCTTTTCAGCTGTCGTTAAAGGCGACTCTCAAGATTTAAAACTTAGAACTTGTCATATATTAGCTACTAAGGGTAAGAAAAAACCTTCTTTGTTGGCATATTAAGATCAATTGAGAACTGGGCACCATCAGCCATAGCGGCACCAATAGAAGGATGAAGAAGATTCCTCTGATCACTTTTGACAGTAGGATAGTCTTTGGC
>NC_033798.1:2444415-2486297 GCF_001876935.1 Asparagus officinalis | reverse complement strand
TTCTCAATTGATGTAAGACCATATTCTTCCATCTTTTGCAGGTCAACTGCATAGAGAAAAAAAAGTAATTCAAAGATGCCAGGATTTAGGGGGAAAACATAGCAATGATCCATAAAATAATTCTTCTTATTAAGAAACTTGGCATTAAAATGGTGTATTATGCTTGTCAGGACTATAGTATAAACTGCAACTATTTTTCAACAAATAAAGAGAGAATTAAAAGCTGAACCCAGTGTTACAGTATTTGAAGTTCTGAAAGAGCTTAAAGTTTAGGAGCAATTTTTAATTTGGGTTTGTATGTAAGATTGCTAAAATGCATCAGAAAGGAGGAAAACTAGAACTACCTTCAGCACGTGCAGGCCAAGTTTTATCTGTGCTGCTGCCAACTGGTTCAGTCACTGTCTTGGCCTCCGAAATCAAAGGTGGCATACCATGCTTTCTCTTCTTTTCATGAGCATAGAGCTTTGGAAGAGGAAGAATAGCATCTTCTGCATTTGCTCGGTCAAGCGCAGTGACTAGTAGACAATAGAAAGTAGATTTAGCATGAAGACAACATAAATAAGCAAAAACACTTTATCCAAGCTTTGCTGAACAGAGAGAAAAATGAAAGAAGACAAGAAGACCAGTAGCACACAAATTTATTCCGAATTTGTAAGAATTTTTTGTGTACTCCTGGAGTCATCTTGCCATTATTATCAGCTAGAGTGAACTCAACTTTGTGAATTCCAAATGCATTAGCAAAAACCAGCGTAGATATTTTATTGAGTGACATAACATACCTTTGGTTTGATTCACCAAGCTCTTATTTGAGATGTTAGACTGACCAATTGGCAGTAGAACACCATCTTGAGATGCATTCAAGTTCATATCTTTACCATACTCCAATGTGAGTTTCTCAAATGACGGCTTTACCAAGGCGCCATAAGCAAGAAGCATTTTTGGAGATGCAGGGCTGATAATACGATGGAATTTTGCAGCAAATATTGATAGACCCTTGCTGTTTCTTGAAATGGGGGAGTCAAAGGATAGTGAGATCTTTGTGGGCTTGCTGGCGTGCAATGCTTCAATATTACTCCCATACCAGAAATAACAGAGACCCACCTCTGAAATGGCCAAAACATATAAACCTGAATCTTTGGAGCCTTCAGCATCAGAACCCCTGCTATCCAGAACAATAGCAGGATGCTCCATTGAGAGAACACAGCTAGCAGACTTCTTTTTTCCACCATCTACTTTCCAGATTGCAACAAATCTTTCACCAACTGCAGAAGATAAGACATAGCTCCCATCTTCACTAAAGATCATGCATCGTACAGCCACCTGCAATATCATAGAGATATATCAAATGAGGAGAAAGTAAAAGATAGAGAAAGAACAAAATGCCACAGAACCAGTTCTTACTCACAGGGTGCCCAGAAAATTTTTGCATCTTCTTATTATTTGAGCAATCAAAGATTTTCAATTGAGCAGATGCTGTTGCGAGTAGCTTTCCATCTGATAGAAAGAAATAGCATTGTACAAAGTTCAATACAAGTAAGCAACACCTTTTATAATAAAGTTCTTAAGAATTAGAACTACACACCACACAGAATTTATATTCACCACTGAACATTAAACACTTTAGATCCAGAATACTACTGAGGTTCAAGTTCAATTACCAATAAACTAAACCTGTAATATTTCAGGGTGGAATTTTCTAGTTTTTGTGGTTCATTAATGTTTTTTGGTGTTCTGTACCCTTTCTGCCAAATGTATTATATTCTCCCTTTATGCAGCCTAAAAATACATTGATAAAATGAACACTTATCATGTTGAAAGCGTTCTTTTGAGCAATATATACATTATTACATATCTATCAAATAGCAACTTAGGAAAATAGTTAGTGTGGCTTGTTGTTTATGCTATAAATAAAAGTTGAAAAACATTCCCCCAAAAAAAATTCACCCTATCTCTTCATCTACAACTTTGTCTAAAATCTGCAGAACTGCTCTTTGATTGGATGTCTACAACAGTATGCTAAAACAGATAGGTCACAGTTGACTCTGCATAGGATTAAGCACCAATTAATGAAGAGCTAATACCAGATTGTTATTAGATAAAAACAGCACCAATTCTTTGAAGAGCTTTCTCAATGTTGAGGAACTGCTCATGCCAAGCCCTTTTAACACAAAAGGTATGTAATTTGTAGCAATGTTCTCAAAACTACATAATGCTTGACAACTAAATATGAGCAGGATGCTATTCAGCAATATGTTCCATTCTAATCCCTACATTTGTCATGGAATGTGAAATGTGAGTATCAAACTCTTTCATGAAAGTCAAAGAATTAATATGCACAAAAAGGCTCATTAAAATCTCACTGCATTTTTATGATAAGATAGTTACAATTGGTCAACCACACTTTACATTAAATGTAAATTGCAAACCATAAAACATCATGGTTTAAAGAAGAATCGTGCTCTGTGACATGTTTAGTTGAATAAGTATAAAACAAAACATGGCTATAGGATAAACATTGTTCCAGAAAAAATTAACACCACTTACGACAGCAATCAATGCTTATTTTGGATATTTAGAACCCATGCTAGGAGGTAGTACCTGCTGAAATAGATAAAGCAGATACAGCTGTTGTAGATGCTTTGAATTTTCTAAGTACCCTCCCGGCTGAGAAATCAATCTGGCAAATCATACCATCCACGCCAGCTGTGTATATGGATAAATTGTGTCCAGAATAAGAAACAGCAGTTACTCCCCTGTCAACAGAGTAAACAATTTGTAACTAGTGGGGCCAGATAGAAAAAAATGCAGAATGAAGTTTTCCATATAAGTACAACCATTAAAATAGTCTCTGGTTACAGAACTTCTATCAAAAGAAGTTATAACAAGAAACAACACAAGAATACAACTAATCTCTATACAACTCCTTGTCATGAGTTCCTAAAAGCAATTCAATGAGAAATTCCTATTGATAGTTCTGATTAAACAAGACAATATCCAGGAACATAAGGTTCACCGCTGGTATAAACATGAGGGCAAGCAGTGCTTACATTAGAACTCTTAAGATAATGAACATTTCTCTAAAACTTGAATGTACAAGAATGCCTATATTGTCTAGAAATAATCTTAACATTATTCTCTATAGTTATTGATATAGTATACAAAATGGTTTTTGGACATAGTACAACAGCCAAGTGCAGGCACACACATGCATGTATGCATATAAATGTGTATTTCAGTATAAACATATGGAGATGTATGCATATACACACATGCATGCATATATGTACATGCACCTATGGATAATGTTTTATGTATAAATATATGAAAGATAGATAATAGACTAAACAATAACCACCATAGCAAATGAGTCACCTTAACCGGTTCAAGCATGCTCTGGAGGGTAGCCTTCTACTAATTACATTCTTAGCCAAAGAGGCAAAAATTGTAGGAAGGCAATGAATCTCAAGTTAGGGCAATGATGTAACTTCTAGTAAATGAAAAAGAAAAAGAAAAAGAAAAAGAAACTAGGAGTGGAAGTATAATCAAAAAGTTTTAAAAGTGATTTCAAAGAACAGTACAAGGAATGAAGCAGAGGTTAATAATTCATTGGAAGATATTAGGATAATCAAGAAAGATAAATCAGAATCCTCTAGAGAGTTCTAAGAAGTTATTCACACTTGACTTCTATAATTTAAGAAGGAATCCTGAGTACGTTTTGATTTTGCAAACTTCTTCTTCTTAAGGCCTTGAAATTGCTAAAGCTACAGGTAGTGTGAATAGATATACACAAGAGCTTCAACTACAATGTTCATATAAGCTAACAAGACTCCAAGAGATTTAAACCCGCAAACAAGGTAACCCTGCAAATATTGTTGGTTTCATATTAATCATAGTTTCAGTTTGCTACCAAATTCATCTAATTCTCATTAAAACTAGGAACTACAGTCAGTGAAAATTATGGATTAGAAAAACTAACCCAGGATGACAATCACTGACTTTCCACTTCAACTGACCCAACGAAACATCGACAGCCAAAACATCGCCGCCCCCTGTGCCCAACACCAGCAACGAGTTCCCAGGTTTCTTCTTCTTCTTCTGAAAAAGAAAAGTACCACTAAAATATATATACTAAAAATAATATAGATAGACCCAAAAAAAGGATAAAGTTTTCGATGAAGGAACCTTGCTTTCCAATTCGATCCACTTCATGCACTTGTAATCTAATGAAAGGTGCCCCCTTTCCGACTTGGACCGGTTCCCCACGGCCTCAGTCGAAAGGATATCGGAGAATTCAGTCTGCAAGTGACCCTTGAGGGTATCCCAAATCTGCATACACAATAAATTCCCTACTTATATACATAAAATACCGACTAATTCCTCATAAATAATCTCAAGAAAAGAGGACTAACTGTGAATGCGTATTTCTCGGAGTCATATTAATCAAAATTTCAACTTTCAATTTGCTACCGTAAATTCATCTAATTCTCATCAATTATCTGAAAAAAAATCGAGGATTACCTTGATTCTGCCATATCTTTGATACTGGGGGAGCTCATCCTCCCACGACTCCTCCAAAAAAAAAACAAATCAAATTAATGAGGAAGAAAATTGATTTTTCGGGGGGAAATGGCGACTTTTCTTCCCTTTGCCGCTCTCTCTTTTGTCACCCTCTTAAACCCTAAAACCCGAGCTCGCCAAATTAATGTTTATAAGGGTTTTTCCCACATTAGTCCCTGACTTCTATCTTTGTTTATATCACAGCCCTAAATGTTCACTTTTGTAGATTAAACCCTCAAATCTATATATTTGTCAGAAATAAGGGCGTTGTTTTAACAATTTGATGGATTTGTTAAGATAAATGGCGAACATATGAATTTTATTTAAAACATCTACGTGAATTTAGACGTATAGATTATAAATATAAATATAAACATTTAAACTTCAGATATAAAATAAGATTAAAATTATGATCTAATATATGAGAAAGACCGTAAATACATGGATCATAATTCAGTTTATACTTTTGCTCATAAAAAATATAATAACAATTTAAATTGGAGACAGAAACGAGGTCATATTGGAGTTAGGTTGGAGGAGACGTATCGCCCTCCTTAGTGGAAGTTCTCTTCTTTTTGTTATGGGAGAAAGTATTTCTGATACTTTTATCGTCTATGTTTGTGAATAAAAATGTTAAGATCGGGAGATGGAAAAATAAAAGCAATTTTAAAGATTTATGGATAAATTAGCAATTATTTTTATGTAAAGGGTAAATCTACAAGTGTAGTTGATTTGGGGGTTTGTTGGCGAAAAACATTATTATTCTTTTCCCTCCAATAAAATCTAGGGTTTTCTCTGCTGCGCCTCTCCCCCCACCATCTCATTGAAATGGATTCGGATCTTAACAATCTGGATTCCCTCCGCATCACCTCCCTCGACGACGATGAAGGGGATGAAGATGCCATCGAAATGGACGACGACGACGACGACGGCGACGACGAGGCAGAAGACGAAGTCGCAGGGGGAGGAGTTACCCTGGGGTTCGTCGAGAAGCCGAAGAATCCTCACTCGCTTCTTCGTCAGTTCTTCCCTAGCAAAGCCGGAGGCGTCCCCGTACTTGCTTAAACCCTAAAACTCCCGCATGTTATGCCTTTTTTATTAATCAATTGCACTTTCATGCCCTGAAAAGTTCATTAATTTTTAACTCCTGTTCCGTGAAGTTTAAGTTTGTCCAAATTGTACCTTAAAGACCTTTCTTGTTAGTCATTTGTTTCAATTTAGGGCTTTCTTTCGATTTCTGTTGTGAGTATTGTTAAAAAGGAGTTGGCGTGCTATTTTTCAGTTACAAATTTCTGTGTTTTTACTTAAAATTTGGAAGGAGGAGAGGGATTAAGTGGGATTCATTATCAGTTTGGGGGTACAAAAGTCCGAATGTTATCATTTGATAATCATTTCATGTCTTTTAGACAAAATTTTGAACCTTGATGTAACAGAAAGTATTGAAGTGAAAATCTGTGGAACTATGGTGTATTATTTGGGAATCGAAGTGAAAAATTGATGAAGCTCTAGGGTATTAAAGTGCAGTTAACAATTATTTTTGTCTGATTTGGTTGGATTTAGGCGTGGTTGGATCCGTTGAACTTGCCTTGGGGGAAATTTCGCACGTGCGGATTCTGTGGAGAGCCACTACTGTTCCTTCTTCAGGCAAGTGGTATTTTGTTAAGTTATTTTTTGATTTGGTTTTTGTTGGGAGGTTTGTTTCTAAGAAAGTAGGGGGATGTTTGAAATTTTATAGATTTATGCATCGTTGCCTGAGAAGGAATCTACATTCCATCGGATACTGTATGTGTTCATGTGCCCATCTATGTCCTGCCTTCTTAAGGACCAACATGAGCAGTGGAAGCGTGATGGAGAGAATTCTTGTAGAAGGTAGCAGTTTTTCTTACAATGGTGGGCCTTGCTTTAAATATTGAATGACACCACTGACATATCATTCAATATGTTTGTAAGGCTTGTCGCAAAACTATATGATTTCTATGTTGATTAATGTTTTTGGCAATTTTTTTCTATATATCAGGATTTTCATGATATACCTAATGAAGCGTTGCAACAACAGTTTGGACTTCTATACGTTATAGTGATTGGGTTTGGATTTTTTATTCAATTGAGGTCTTAACCCAGACCAATACCCTCTTATATAAATACCTGAAAGAAGAATTTGGACTCAATTGAGTCCAACCTAACTTGGAGTTATTTACAGAATAGCTTTATTCCTAGCATTATACATTTGAAATTTTTGGTAACTTTAATAACATGTTTAAACATGAAAAGAATATAGCATCTTTTCTTCATAGCTCCATTCTCTATGCATCAATTCTGGACATCTATGAGATTTATATATATTATCCCACTTTAACAACCCAATATTTACTAAATATCTCTGGTATTCCCGACATCTGCCATCTAACATGGAATTTTTTTGCATCCGACATAAAATTGTTTAACTAAAGGAAGTAGCAATTCATTCCCAATGGGTATAAGTACAACATAAACATAAACTATGCAAAAGGTGATGTGTAGAAGATACTTGCTGATAAATTGATAGCTATGTTTTCTATATGTTATTCCATTCCGTCAATTGAATCTGTGCCTTTTGGGTGTTTTTTGAAGTGTGAAGGTTTTCCGGTGCCAACTACCTCGTTCTAATCCTTTCTACTCGTTCGACCCCCCTAAGCACAATGGCAGAAATGAACCTTTAACTGCTGGAGGTAAGTAGTTAAACTTTCATTTGCTAGATCTTTCTGTTCATTTTACTGGTTCATACTTTTGGTTTAGAGTTACTAGATCGCACTTAAATCCGTTGAAGGTCCCAGCAGATATTTGTTTATGGAGAAATGTGTATATACTTTGAAATACATGGTATAGTTAACAATGCTCAATGCTACAAGTGTAGACAACATCGGGCTATTATTTCAGGCAATAAATAAATTTGTTAGGGACCTAAGATTGTCCATTTGTATGAGTAGGTATGTCTGTGATTACCCTATAATATATTTATTTTCTCATTTAAATATGAAAATGAATGTCAAAATGAATCAACTTATTGAAGCATAGATAATAGAAGAACAACTAACAAGGTAAGCTAACCCACTCGTATAGTACATATGTAAGCTGCTTTTCAACTGAGGGTGCGTGAATGAAGTGTCAAACATGCCCAAGAATGGCCGTCTCCGTGCGAAGTATGTGTCTATTACATTTGATATGGATAAGTTACATAATGGAATAGCCTATGCTTAGCAATCCTGCTTAAATCCTTTTCTTTACTTGTGCATGCCTTTGCAGGGTCTTTGTTTCTTCAATTTTTGTTTTATCATAGGCTCAGTTGTTGTGGATGAATGTCAGGATAGGCTCTAGAAGTTTTCCTTTGGCCGTGCATATCGTAAATAGGTGTAGTTATAAGGCTAGGCGTCCCACATTCCATGTTTTGCCAGACACAACTTTAGACTATTTTCTCAAGAGTTCATTTGCATTTGAATAGAATGATATTACCATTCGACTAAAATGTTGATAGATTTTTATGAGCAAGCCCATTGTTTTTTTAATAAAAAACATTTAATGTTTTTTTCCCACTAACTTACTGTTTTCAGGCTTTTTTGTTCAGCTGAACTCTGTTGTTGGTGTGGCACTTGGGTAGGGGACAAAATCTGTAGTAATTGCAGGAGAGCACGCTACTGCTCTGAGAAACACCAGGTATAAGTCAACGGATATTTCACTATCTTCTTAATTCTTTACTGAAGCAAAACATAGCAATGTCTATCGTTTTTCAGTCTATGCATTGGCGCTCCGGCCATAAAAATGATTGCCGCAGGCTAGCGAATCCTTCAGAAGCTTCTGTGCCTATTCTGGGCAATGGTATGCAGAAATAAAGGGCTGAACAATTTTTTGACATGAAATCCTATGAATGTCACATTTTAACTGCAAATCTTTATTATTTCAGCTGCCTGCAGAACTTTGTGGCCTGAATATGAAATCGAAAACGAGGATGAATGTTTGTCCGACTATGAACATTCTGAAGATACTAGTAGTGCAACTTCTTTGGTGCCCGTACAGAACAAAACAGATGAGGCATTTCAATCATTGTCAGACAAGTTTGCGGTAAATATAGTCATTTTAGTTTGATGGTCAGTCTGTGCCTTTATATCTAAGTCACTGTATTTTGTGTTAAACAAAGTTACTTGGTTGCAGGCTGACAATGATAAGGAGAATTTTGCATCGTTCCAACAACGTATTGCTAAAGCCCCTGAGCAAGTGTTGAGGTAGGCATATATTCATGCCCTTTATAAATCACCATATCCTCTTTTAGCATAGTAGATCGACTCGAATATTATCTTTCCTGCATTTGTTGCATATCCTCACTTTCATTATTCATGGAAGATAAAGCACGATAGACTTCTGTCGATTCTATCGATTAACTTAGTTTAATGCTTTCTTCGTCCTATGAAAAAGATAACTTAAAATGTGTTACATTTTCTTGTTGCAAATTCTTGCTTGAAACTTGCAAGTGTTGCCTTAATTTCAAGTTTCCATCCATCACATTAACAGATATTGTCGAGATCTGGCTGCAAAACCGTTGTGGCCATTATCAATTGGTCGTCCAACTAAAGCAGACATTCCCAGATGCAACTACTGCAAGGGTCCCCGTTCTTATGAATTCCAGGTTTGTGTATTTCCAATCTCTTGTTGGATTATTAGTTCCGTACCAATTCCGTTACGGTTAATTATGTCAATTTGAATAAAAGTTTGTCTCTCTGAGCTATATCCATCCATCATCAGTGGAAGCTTTAGAACTCAGTTTTATCAGAACAAAAGTTTGTCTCTGAGCTATATCCATCATCAGTGGAAGCTTTAGAACTTTCAGTTTTATCCGAGGAAACTTTTTCTTCTCTAGGCTTCTGTTTGACATTGCAGTAGAACATGCTTGTTATCAGGCTTCCATCTTCTTCTTTTTTCTTTTTTCTCTTTTCTGTGAGAAAGCCATGGGAAACTACTAGTTTTAGTTTCTACTATCATTTTAATTTTTTGACTTGTTGCTTCTTTTAATTGGTCAAAGAGAGTATCACTGTATTGCATGCTCGCATCTTCTGGATAAATTGAGATAACCCTGAAATTAAATTAAATGGAAGATAAGCTCTCTATACAAAAGTTTTCATTATTGAACCCCTAGGGTGTCGCTGGGTTATACTTTCAGGCCAAAGGGACACATGAATATCATATGACCCGTTTTGTGCCTGTCTTTTTCTTTGCCCAATGAATCCCTCTTATGCTTCTCTATCCTAATCAACCGGTTACCTTTCCTAATCTAACTACTCAACAGTCTTAAATAGAAGTCCTAGCCTTAACTATATAACTTCACCTTCTCTATCATCTGCGCCGTTGCAGCAATCATCACTACCATAACCACCATGACCTCCTCCACTTCAATCTTCTCTTTGTTAAGACGCATCTGTGTTATCAAGTTGTCTCCTTCATTATTGTTTTTATTAATTTTTTTTTTTTTTTTTGTTTAATGGTGTCGTGCATTAACAGTAATATATTGTTTTGCAGATCATGCCTCAGCTGCTTTATTACTTTGGTGTGAGAAACGACCCTGATTCACTTGACTGGGGGACTATTGTTGTGTACACATGTTCGGGATCCTGCGATTCAAGTGTGAGCTACAAGGAAGAGTTTGCATGGGTTCAGCTGTATCCTACGTGTGCAATGCCGTAAAAGTTCTCCAATATATTTGAGCAGGTTTATTTATATATAACGAATTCCTTCTTTCAGGGAGCTTAGATTAACTTGGGACTATTATCTTGGCTATTATGAGTAAAAAGTGTCGGTATCTAATTGATATTTGTATGGAAGCGACTGATAGTCTAATAGATTGTAAAAGCTCTTCATTTTAAAATTTCTTATGCTTTTAAACTCATTTCTTGATCCTTACCTTTCCCTCTGCAGGTTATCCTCCGAAGAATAGGTCACTCTTGCTCAACAATTTCCTCGACGAAAACAAGTTTAAGCTACAAAGAGCGTTATCACTGGCTCGGCTCGATACAAGTAGTACTTTTTTTTTTAGGATAGCAGATAAAAAAGAGTATTAAAGGACAGAATCTTTAAAAAAAGAAGAGTACCGAGGGAGAACCGCCTTATAAATAGTTCTAAAATTGGTTAACTTGAAGCCTTGCGATGTCACCGTGTCACGAGCTTGTGTTCTTCTTGGCGTTTTGGTATTTTTATTTTTCCTATTGCATTTTGTATTAAAACTACAAATCATGTAACCGTTCGAGCTTCAATATTTATAAAAGTTTTGTTAAAATAACTTGGAACGGTAGCCTGGAAACAAACTGCAGCCGAGCTGACTTCAAAACGAAACATAGGTCAAGCCCATGATTAACAAAATTTAAAAATAACAAATAAAAAAATATACTAACAAATTCGTAATCCTTAATAACCGAACGATCCCTTCATAACTGATCGCACTCCCATACTTTCAAAATCCATAAATTTCCCTCCAAACTCGAAGCTGCTCTTGAAACAACCCCTTGACACCATCTTTCTTCGCTAGAGAGAGAGGAGAGGACTCAGAGGAGAAGAGAGAGATGGCTCAGCTCCCTCTCAAGCTCCCTCCAAATTTCTACAGCACTTCAGGTGCTTCCGATCGCTGCAAGCCCTCCAGCCTCTCGGAAGATCCTAGCTTTCGCTCCGTTCTGAGCCTTTTCAGATCCCCAAAGCGAAAACAGGCGTCGGGTCCTCCCTCCTCCGGGAGGTTCGAGCTCATCGCTTGCTTTTCCAATGGAAACCAACGTCCTGAGGTTGAATCGGGCGCACGCGATAGCACCGCGTGGGACCGTCCTTCTGATTCCGTCGGGGGGAGCTCGGGTACGCGATCAAGCAAAGAAGACAGGAGCGAGATCAAAAGTAACGAAAGCAATGCTCAAAGGGTGGCTTCCTTCGTAGAGAGAGTGATGAAAGTAATGAGGAAGGATTCCAAGAGCAGGATATGGAAGAAGCCTATCATGATGGGCAAAAGATGCAGCAAGCTGGCTGACGAGTTTCCTTACGACGGTTGCGATGAGGAGACGAATGCAGTTGCAGCTGCAGGTACAGTGGAGTCGTCGAGGACTCGAGATCAGAGAGTCTCTGATTGTGCAAAATGGTTAATATGAAAGAATTTATGGTTTTAACGTTCTTTCTAGTTTTCAATAAAGCGGAGGCAAAAGTTTCAATGAAGCGCATTAATTTACATTTACTTTTGAATATCTGAATGTAAAATTTCCCTAAATTTGAGCGATCCACAAAGTTGATCCAGGTTATAATCATTTAAATCTTCAACCTAAACTCTATTTAAAAAGAAAAAATGTCTTAGGAACCCAAAATAAGGGATTCTGAGTGGGATATGTAAGGTGTACATCACGGGACAGGGAGATGACACCTCACTTGTCCTATGCAGTGGGATATGTAAGGTGTGCATCACGGGATAAGGAGACGACACCTCACTTGTCCTATGCAGGGTCCTTATTTTGGAGTCTCTGTAGCAACACTCATTTAAAAACACCTCACCTGTAGCAACACTCATTTAAAAACACCTCACCTGTCCATGCAGGGTTCCTATTTTAGGCTCATATAGAATTCCATTTAGACACAACAAAGATTGTTGAGAGCTAATTTAATGATAACATCAGGTAAACTTGTTTACTAAAGTAGTAATAATAGAACAACGGCCTTTCCCTGACATTGCTTCCATCAGCAACAATTTAATCCAACTATGATTTTAGAATTACAATATTTATGACAGAGGTTTGGTAGGGGTGCGCCAGGCCCGTGCAATAGTGCAACGCACGGGCGACGCCCGAGGGCCCCAGCAGCAAGCTGCTGTGGACGGACCCTCCCCCAACAAAAATTAATTTAATACCGTAGTGGGCCGATGGCCCACGTATCAGATATTAAACTGATAAGAACAGATACTACACTTGATCTTAGCCAAAAGGCCGAGAAAGGTATGCCTCAAACCGTTGGCCACCTCGCTCCTTTTATAGGACCCGCCTCCTCCTCTGCTCTTTGTTTTGGCCGATGTGGGACTAACCTTCAGGGGCTTCTTCAACCCCCCTACCAACAATGAGGCCTCCCTCTATAAACTAGAACGGACCGCTATATTTCGAAAGGGAAATTCCGGAGACCGGCCTGCTAATCGTGGACTACCCCTAATTGTGCATCGTAACTTATTATCCACTTTTTCTTCCTTTTATGTATTTCTCTTTGTTGTGTGTAAAGCCAGATCGACTAGCTAGTTCGCGAACATCTCTCGATCAGCTCGAATTAAAGACCGCGGGTATTCGAAGCAAACAGATAGCACCCCGCTTGCAACTGAACACGGACAACCTGACTGTTCTAAAAAAAACACAATGAAGAAGAAGAACAGGCTCGCACACAATCGACCGAAAATCTACCTTGCTTTAGTGCGTCCCGTTGCTTTGCTTTCTGCTGTTGTCTTGTTTCCCTAATGGATTCTCTAAGTTTGTACTCGCGAATTCATGGATAGTTTGATGGGTTTTTATTCTAACGCAGTTTGCTTTTCTCTCGCTTTATTGCTTTATTTGCCGGTTTCCAATTAATCCGGCAACAGTGACCGTTTTTGTGTAGGAGGGGTTTAAAGCTATTGGACTTGTCCCTGAGTGGCTTTGGTAGCTTTTCCATCTAAGTTTTATTTTACAGCAGCAGGAGTAGTAGTTTGCGCAAGGTGAATACTAGCATTTTAGAGGCCGATTACCTTCTCGCTCCGACGATTTAATCCATCAGATCACCTTATTATTGTTCTAATCGAGATGAATTGCCTCCCATTAGCGTATTTTCTCTTCGGGTCCGAGCTATCAAAAGCCTTAGCAGCTGGCGGAAGCAAGCAGAAGGCAAAAAAAGTAACTAAGCCACCAAACTGTTTTCATGTAACATCTCAACCTAATGAGGGAAATAATGTCAGTTGAGAAAGTGCAAAGTGACAACAAAATAATTCAGAGGGGGTATAATTGGTTATACCCTCATATTACAAGGGGTTATATGCAATTAATCCATGATGAGGCTGGCTCCAGTAGGGGTATACAACCATCAGAATACACATGATGATGTCAATATTGACGCCCACCAGGCTCCTAACCAAAGGTAAGAAATACACACGTGCTCTTTCGAGTCAGCCAGTCGACACAATACATACACCAAATCACGCATTAATCATTAAATCAGAGAGCAATATCCATAAATACTACCAAACAAGAATGCCAACAACATTGATCTTTAAATAATACTATCCGACAAGGATTTAAATATGACATCAGATATAATACACTACTTACAACACGCACCACTAATCCCTCTTATTGTCCTATGTTGCGCTAACCTTTCACAAGGCACATGTAAAAGTTATACATGAACAAAGATATATAAACTTTAAAAAAAAATACAACTAGAATCATGTCAGAAAAGATTAGAAAATTTACAATATGAGAAGGCATCATAACCTTTGAGCCTGCTCAGCAGCTGGATTGCTCGTAGCTGACGATGCAGGAGTCCTGCCGTTAGCTGCTCCGTTCTCAACGGGCGCTGAAGATCCCCATTTTCCCTCAGACTCCAATGGCTCGATCACCTTAACTGCTCCGTCAGTTAGCCCAACTGCTAATTGATTCGGCTCCTGTGGGTGTGTAGCAATAACCAAAGGGTATACTGGTGGATTGCTGAAGAGAGAAGATAAATACAAGCTCAGTGCTCATGAAATGAGCTGAGTAATCGAACATACTTCATGACAAGTTAATCTTCACATAAACGACTAGAATATGACGTTGTAAACATATGTAAGACACCGAGGAAAACCATAGATTTTTACGTATTTGATTGCACTGAAACAATGTTCTAATTGCAATGATATTTTATTTGTTTACGCTGATTCTACTGATTGCACCAAAATTGTATATCGATCCCCTTGATTTAAAACTGGCAGTGGGTTGCCTGTCGTGTTCCCCTTTCTCCCTATATCGTTATTCATAGAGGGCCCTTTTTATGTACACATGGACGTTTCTGAGTATACCAACGGATGGAAAACTATGGAAGCCAAAAAAGCTGCTCTATGGAAAATTCCACCCACAATCATTCTATGGAAGATAATCTTCTTGTAAAATTTAAAAAAAAAATCTGTGAGAAAATACCTTTGTGTGACGCGGCGCCTGGCAAATTTGCAGCGAATGGGTAAAGGAAATCCGCCAGCGGGTAAAAGCAATGTGAACGGAATACAAGCCAGGTCAGCGGGCGTAAGTCAAGGCCCAAGTCTGCTTGTCTGATTTACTCTATTGGTTCCCTAGGCGTTTTTGGTGGGAAATTTTCCTTTAGACGCTCAGTCCAATCACAGGGAAAAGCGGCTCCGGAGAAAAGGAGAAAAGAAAAAGAGAGAGAAGGAGATTTGAGAGGTAGAGAAAAGAGAGATTCGAGCAAAAGAGAGGTTTATTTCTTCTTGGGTTAAAAAAACAATCAGATCTTGAGACGGAGCTTGTGGATTTAAAGTCGTCGGCTGTTCTCCTATAAGTGGAATCTCCCCTTCACCCCTCCCTGTGAGTAGGCAAGTTTGCCGCCGAACCACGTAAATCCTGTGTATTTACCTGTTTTTTGGAGGTTGTTGGCATTTGCTTGTAGGATCCTCAAATTTCCGGTCTTTAGTGATGAGAGAAGAGTGTATATTTTCACTTTGATAAATATATACTTATCAATTCCTTGTTTCTTTGAGAATGAAGAAATTTCATGTATTATTGCGTTTCTTTGAGAAACAGATACAGAGGTTGACTTGTGCTTTTGGCCGACAAAAAAGCCAGGGCTGTTCTTCTCTCATGGTACTATCGCTTCCGCTGGCAGGTTGCGGCCGTGCAACTCTGCGCCCACAATTGTATCAGCAGCTGTTATTCAGATTGGCGAGTGGTAGTAGCTTTGATTTGAGGTCGGTGCTCTGGTATTTTTTGCTGAGGAATGCGGTTTGACCTAACAAGCGGGGCATAGGTGTCACCAAGAAAACAGTAAAAGTTCGGAAAATACGAGATAGAAATTCAATGGCGAAGAATGATTTTTCCTATGGGGATGCGCATGAGAACACGTTGATTTCGCAGAAATTGCACAAAGCTTTGGCGCGGAAAGAGAAGAAGCCCAAGGATATGTCTGTATCGAGGATTTTTGGAGGAGCTGGATCTGAACGGGGGCACGGGGCTCGATTCATCCTTTCGCCGTTGAAGGGATGTAGCTTCTTGGTAGTGGAGATGGCACGGTCTCGCGCGCGGCGCCGCCGCCCATGTGTTGAATTTAGAAAGGCACCTTTATGACGAAGGTCTACACCGGATCTATTTGAAATCCAAATTGTATACTTGCAAGATGGAGGAGGGCTCATCAACCGGGAATTCAATCAAGTTCGGATAGGATTATATCGCATTGAAGACATCCGATGATGAGCTGTGTAGAGAGATCAGAGGCTCTCTATTTACTTCTAATCATCTGCCGAAGTTTATGAGAAGACTGGCATGCAAACATTTGCAGCTCTGGGAGACAATTTGACAGATGGTATGAGATAGACCGGCGCTCTAGGGATGACCTCTGCGAAATGATTGCCAACCTGGTGACATGACTACTGGTGTAAAAAAAGCTAACGCAGGCATTGTTTGTAGAGGAAGGAGCAATGCAGCGAGGAAAACGCTAAGGGAGGAAGGTCATGATCTAAATTCGGAGACCTCTTGCGGCAAGAGCCGTGCTTCAAAGCGGTGAAATTGGGCATTTCAAGGTTGACTGCCGTAACAAGGAGTAAGGTGGGAAAAAGAACAACACAAGACCGAAGAAGAGAAGGCAGGAAAGAGCGAGTTACGCATCGTGAGGAAGGGGGAGCGATAAAGAATGCTATGTTGTTACGGTGTGGCGAAGATACCTCCGTAAGTGGATACTGATTCAGTTGTCTTACCACATGTGCGCCCAAATAGGAGGAGTGTTTCACTACTTAGTGGCATTGATGGTGACGTACTGTGCGGGAATAACCATGCTTGTAAACGGTGGGCTCGGTGATCTAAAAATCAAGGAATGCATGATGGAGTGGTCCAGAACCGTAACGGACGTGCGCACGTTCGCGACTTGCGAAGAATTATCTTCATGGGGATCTAGATCACGGGGGCTGCAAGATTGTTACAGAAACGGAGTAAAGAAGGTTGTTCGATGGTTCACCTAACAGTGATGAGGGGTGGGGTTCCGTTCACGGTATTCATATACTCTCTCGGTACGAGCCGCGGTTGAAGGAGATGCAGCGGTTGAACTGATGGAAGTGATGTGGAGACCATGTGAGCAACACGCAGCGGTTATGGCATAAGGCGGCTTGGGCACATGTCAGCAGAAGCGGTCTGGTTCTGCTTGTAAGGCAGTTATGCTGAAGAATCGAAGAAACTTGGCAGATTTTTGAGGATTGCTGTGTACGGACAAGGCACCAGCAGGTCCAATTCTTGACATAAGCATCACAAGAGCAGAGCTATACTAATTATGTGCTCACGGATGTTTGGGCGTCCGGCTCAGACCAACTCCAAGGGTGGCTTCCAGCGTATTTTGTCTCGTTCATAGAACGTATTTTCTATGGTATGCTTGCGATTATTTCTCTGTAAAGCATAAGAATGAGGTATTCGAAGACATTCAGTAAGTGGAAAGCAATGGTTAGAACAGGACGGCAAGAAGTGAAGACACTAAATCTGTAAGGTACAGAAGGCTATACAGATGGGCTTCAAGAAGTTCTGTGATCAGGAGGGCATTGTTCGACACTGGACATCAGGTCAACACCGACAGGCAGACGGCGCCCGGTCGCGAGAGATTGACGAACATTGCGGGAGAAGGCAATAGGTAGCGATCTTATGCGATTGGCTCACGAATTGTGGCGAAGCGGTGGTACAGCATGTTACAATTGTGAACCGTTCTCCACATTCGAGCATTGGATTGTGATACAGCCCTATAGAGGTGTGGGTCAGGGGGAACATGCGATATGAAGAGGGCTCATGAATTTTCGAGACCGCCTTATTATACGTCAACGAGGGAACAGTTGACGCAGGGTCAAAAGAAGAGCGATATTCTTGGGTTATGCATAAGGGCTAAAAGGTACCCGCCATTGGTTACAGAAGATTCAAAGTTCTGAATCAGCAGGGATTTACCTTCTTGATGAAAAAATCCACTGATTGACTAGGGCGGCCTAGAGAATGATGGTGTTGAGCTGTTCGGACTTCACAGTCGCCAGGTATTGAGTAGAACCTAATGGACCACCAGGTTCTAGTTCAGTTCAAGTCGGGAAATCAGGTAGATGATGACTTAGCAGCGAGGAGTCACAGGAGATATTACAGGCACTACAACAGCAGCAGCTCGAGGGATACTTGGCTTCCACTAGGCAAAGCGAGATAATCAAGCAGGTACAGAGCTGGGGGTGATCAAACCCGGAGAGCCTGATGCATGTTAATTTGGTTGAAACGCACTCTCCGGTGAGGAAGAGGAGCCGTCTCCTTCAAGGAAGCTATTCGGGTAAAGATAGTGAGAGTTAGTTGGCTGCGATGCGAGGCAGGAGATGGAATCTCTTCGGAAGAACCAAACATGGAGGTGCCCATGCCCGTAGAAGAAAGCTATTGTTGTAAGTGGTGTATAAGAGAAAGGAGATCCTTCAGAGGCTCGTGGCCACAAGGTATAAGGCGAGGTAGTGGCTAAAAGGGTCTTGCACAAAGAGAGGCGTGTGGATTACAATAAAGGGAGATATTTTCTCCGGTGTGAAACACACTCTATTCGGTGCTATTGAGTATTGTGCTCAGGTAATCTTTGAGCTCGAGAACAACTCGCGTTAAAACGCCGTTACTTGCGCCGGAGACTTGGAGTGAGAGATCATACATGCTAAACCTGAGGGCTACAGGTTGAGGATTAAGTGAGGCAATCGATGTATGTCGCCTTGAGGAAGTTCCTCTATCGACGTAAAGCATCCCTCGCAGTGGTACAATGCGAATTTGACTCCTTCATGCTGAAGCATGGATTTTCCCGAGAGTGATTACGATTGCTGTTTTACATTCGAAGCTTACCTGGAGGTGAATTATATCTTCTCTCTCTGTATGTGGCATGACATCGCTTATTGCTTCTACAGAGACGGGTGAGATAGATAGCTGAACATCTCAACTTAGTAAAGAGTCGAGATATAAGGACCATGGCGGTTCTCCAGAAAATACTGGGATGGAGATTAAAGAGAGCGGTCGAATCGGCGATTGTTCTCGATTCAGAAGGCTAATTATAGAGCGGTGATCGCAGAGGTTCGGGATGCATGCTAGAGTCGGATGGCGACTCCATGCTCCACACTTCAGGCTTCAGTGTGTAAAACAATCTCCCACTACAGCGGGAAGTAAGGCACAACTGGAGTCGTGTTCCTTATGCTATTGCAGTTAGGCAGTTTGATGTCGCCATGGTGTGTACACGCCCAGATATTTCACATGGCAGTTAGTGTGGCAGCAGGTTCATATAGCGAATCCCGGGAAAGGCCAACTGGCAAGCTCGTGAAATGCGGTCCCTGAGGAGCTTGAAAGTCCGCAGATAGGCTGTGTTTTGGTGGAGATACATGTCAGATGATGTTGTCTGACTCTGATTATGCGGGTGATCTAGATAGACGACATCTACTCCTGGTTATGTATTCAGGAGTACATCGGAGCTCCACGTTAGTTGGGCGATCGAGTTGCAGACAACAGTGCACTTTCTACTACAGAGCGAGTACATGGCCATGCGCAAGGGAGTGAAGGAAGCATTGTCTTTTTGGTTGTGGGGTCTTACTAGACGATTTGGGGATTGAGCAGGCCGAGAACGTGAATCTTGAGGTCGTTATAGTCAAAGTGCGATTCATTTGGCAAGAATCAGTTCATCATGCTGCGTATACAAGCTACGTATCGTTCACGGTATCATTTTAGTCGGGATGTCATAGAGGAAGGTGATATTTCTCCATGAAGGTACACGATATGAGAATCCTGCTAGCACATGTTACCAAAGTGTCACAGTGTAGCAATCGTGTTAAGCATGCTTGACTTGCTTCATATCAACCCTGTTGAACTGCCAAGAGGCATGGGCCCTTCCGGGGCGGTGATGGGTGTGACGGCTGGAGACCTATGATGGAAGAACAATATCTGAAACTACGTGATTGTCCGGTGGGTACGTAGGCAACAGCGGTATATGTGGCAGCTGGTTTGGCCTGGTTTGGTTTCGAGATCTTGGTGATTTTGTCGGCTGTTCTGCTGGTATTCTCCATTAATTGAGGTTTATCAAGATGATGTACAGGTGCTGAGACTGGTGAACGCGTGCGAGACAGCCTGGAAATTGCAGGCACGAAAGCGGTAAGAGGAAAATCAACCAGCGGGAATAAGCCAGTGAACGGATAAAGCCAAGGTCCAGCGGGTAAAGTCAAGGCCCAGTACTCTTCCTATTATATCTATTGGTCGCCTCGGGGTTTCCTAGTGTGGGAAATTTCTTTAGACGGCTGCAGTCAAGCAACAGGGAAAGGCGGGCTCGGAGAAAAGGAGAAAAGAAAAAGAGAGAGAAAGAGAGATCTGAGAGAGAGAAAAGAGAGATTCTACAAAAGAGAGGTTTATTCTTTTTGGCTAAAAAAAAAATCAGATCTTGAGACGAGCTTGTGGATTGTACAAGTCGTCTGTGTTCTCCTTATAGTGGAATCTCGCCTCACCCCTCCTTGGACGTAGGCAAATTGTCCGACCTACGTAATCGCCGTGTATTTACTGTTTTCTGGTTTGTTGGCTATGTTTGCTTGTAGGATCCCTCAAAATCGCGCTCTTAGAGCTGATAGAGGAAGAGTGTATATTTCACTTTGAGAATATTCACTTTCAATTCTTGTTTCCTCTTGAGAATAAGAATTGTCCATTATCTATCTCGCGTTTCTTGAGAACAAGAAATACAGAGTTGACTTGCTGCTTTTGCGGACAACAAAGCCACTTCTTCAGGTGATATCGCTTCCGCGGCGGTGGGCGTGACTCTGCGCCCAACACTTTTAACATTAAAACTGAGAAAATAGTGAAATTAAGGAACTAGACGCTGGCTAGAGTACAATCTGAAAGCATGTATGCAAACGATAAAGAGGGGAAACCTTTCTTAGTTGATTAATAAATAAGGATGCGACTTTAAATTTTCTGCCTGTGCTTCCTTTAGATACTCTTCACAGGAATGACATAATCCTCCTACTAACATGACCTCAGTTACACCTCATTTGAAAATTTTGATACCTGTTTGCTGTTGTAGGAGACAGATAAGCTGATGGGGCAATCCGACATCTTAGTCCCAAATTATCAGCATCGAATACACCAATATTACCATCAAAGAAGGAAACATAAATCAGTTGGCTATTGCACGAGTAACACCCATAAGATATTGGAGCAGAGAGGCTGTCTTGTGGAACCCACTGAAATGATGAGAGATTCACATTAATTCTCAGTACACGAGTTACTATTTAAATGAAGGTAACATGTGCTAGTAAACAACTTACCTGGTGAAGAAGCTCCATTTTTAGAGCATCATATATAACAACCTGAGTTTCGTGAGAAACCAGCAAGCGAGTTTGGTCGGAATTGAACTGGACACGAGTATCGCCTGCAGGAGTCTTTCCAGCTGGCAGTTTGATTGGTATAGATTTCTTTTTCTCCCATGTATCAGTCGTCCATACACAGAGCTGCAACAGTACTTGGGATTATCATAATTATCAACCAATGCAATAAACCAAAACCTATTGTGGTATGCAATTTTCTCACTGTTGATACTCAACTACAGGAAGAAAAACTCAAAAGGTGCACTAGGAGCTGAATGAAACAACAGAAGGAGATAAAATAAATTTTAACTTAAAATAAAACATATTTAATCATGTAAAAGTGAAAACACTGACACCGAATGCTGATCCTATGCTCGCTCTTCTTGTATAATGGCATGCATATTGTTGAAAATTAATTTAAAGGGAAACTAGAGACTCTATCTAGAGCTCTGTTGATCTCCTATATTTATACTAATTCCTAATATAATTATAACATCATAGATCTGCATAATATATTCATTAACACTCCCTCTCAAGTTGGAGTATGTGTGATATACATGTCTAGCTTTTTACAAACAAGATGTACTCACTCCAATTTGTGACACAACTTAAAAAGGTTGAAATCTTCTGTGTGGCCTTCTTCATCATAATTGTCTTCATCTTCTACTCTTCTACTTGAATGTCTTCCACCACGAATAATCTTAACCAAAATCACCAAATGTGATACATCGATCTTCTTCACAGATTGACCAAACGAAACGATCCTCTCCAGGGAACTGCCAAACAAACAATCATCACCAAGGACCGACCAAACAACAATCCTCTCTAGGGATCCACCGAACAAACGATCCTCCTTAAGGAGCCACCAAACAAATGATCCTCCTCAGGATCTAACAAATGATCCTTCACTAGGGATCTCCCAAACAAACAATCCTCTCAAGGATCTAACAAACAAATGATCCTTCTCGTGGATCCACCAAACAAACGATTCTCTTCAAAATCAACAAAAAAAATCCTCTTCATAGATCAACCAAACATAAAGGTTTCTAGAATACAAACTGTGGTGGCAGTAGTGCCACAAGTTGAGTAGGCAGTGAATGAAAGGAAATCAAGGCAGCACGGGCCATCAATAATAGCAATCTTCATGGTGAACATATACATTGCGGATGACTACTGCTATCAATAATAGCAATCTTAATAGTCAACACGGCCATCAAAAAAAGCAGGACAGACAAGAATCCGCGGCAATATTCATGGTGAACAGTCACACGCCCTATACACTATAACTAGTCACAGGAAAGAATGATGATTGTAAGGCAGAGGGAGGAGTTTGATGGTGAGAGATTAGGGGACTAGGGTTTGTGAGAATCCAGAGTTTTATGGAAGCTAGGGTTTGCATGGCTCTGATACCATGTTAAAATTAATTCTGAGGAAAACCAGAGACTCTATCTAAAGCTTGTTGATCTCTTATATTTATACAAATAGTAAATACATACATGTTACATATTATTAGGAATATGATAAATATATTCTTAGCATATTCTTTTATCCTCTCAATTACATCCCTAATATCCTTCAACTACATATTCCTAATATATTTTACCTAATATAACTATAACATCATAGATCTGCATAATATATTCATTAACACATAAGAAAGATTCATATCCTACCAACAAGGTCTAAACAGAGTAACTTTTCCAAAGAGCATTGCTAGACAGAAATTCCCAAAAATTCAAATCACGAGTTAATTTTTAGAAACTTACCTGAGCATCAGCACCTGAAGATACCAGGATATTTAAGTTGTTGGAAAAAGCCAATCCACTTATGCGTTTCTGATGGCCATTCAGTTTTGTTTTAACCTACCAGAAAATGAGGAGAAAAAAACAATGAATCGAGAACAACTCTAAGAGTAGAAAAATTGTCAGGGTTTAGAGATACTACCTCATCCACCCTCACATTGTATATGTGGATGGTGGAATCTTCCATACCAATTGCTATAATGTTGTTGTCTTGAGGATGGAATGCTAAAAAGGTTGAAGCTGGTGGTGGTGGCATGAACGTCGTCATTACCTGCAGAGACAGATGCCTTGACAGTTAATAAGGAAACAGAATTAACAATATTGCATGTTCCTTTATGCAAAATGTGGTAAAACTTACCTTGAACGTCATCATATTAAATAATGAGACCTTTCCGCCACATGCAGACATTACATATGAATCATTCTTTGAGAGAGCTATACAGGGGACAGCATCTTCAGGCTTAGTATCTGAGACATCATTTGTCATAAGCAGACCACTGTTTGGTTGCCAATGCTGTGGTACAACACTGGCAGTGGCCTTTAACATTCAATTACCTTAGTTCATTCCCTTTGCGATCAGAGAAATATGAAAAACATAATTACCGACAGTACTATACATCCAAAAATTACCTTGCCAGTTGGATTTTGCTCACTACGGCTCCATTTCCACAGCCTCTGAACAGCATTTGATGCCAGTGCTAATAAGCCAACCCCAGAGTTTGTGTAAAGTAATCTAGCAACCTGCTAGTAAATGAGGTGTTAAACATTCAAAATCAAGCATATAGCATTCAAGATGTGGATTGAAAATTCAATAATCAGCACCTTGCTGGTAGGATCCGTGTTGTCTGGCATTGTAACAACCCGACAATGTTGCGCATTCAGGATTTCTGCCAATTCCCAAGGTTTACTTCTATCTGGCAGATCTTCCGAAATTCTTGGCTTAATTTCAATACTCCTTAATGACGGATCACCTCCATTCTGTAAATAATAGAATGGGGTTTTATAATGAATTTAATGATGCTCTATAAAACTCTGTGTCTTATTTAAACAGGGTACAGAGATAGTAATATAGATAAATAAAACCAAATGACCCTGCAAAAGCAAAACATGATTGATTATTTCAGCATATAGGGAGATTTTGTGTTTCATATTATCTCCATGACAAGAAAGATATTTACAGCTTGAACTGTATAGCAGAGGCAAAAAGTGTCTCCCCAGAAAAGAGTCTTAGAAGTAGAAATACCAAGATATGTTTACCTTTCAAAGCAAACAAATTGAGCATCCATTGACGACAATACAGCAAATAAAGACAACAAAAAAAGACCACAAACAAATATTAGTACAATTGTTAAGTTTCTGTCTTATAGAAATTTATATTCAAGGTAATACAATCTCTCGCTCAATGGGATGCATAACATAGGAGGAAAAAAAAGTTGTACTACAAGAATCTCTTTACATATATGAATCCAACCTGCCAACATACAGATCTGACCAGTAACTATATGAATATACAACCTACATTATATCTGTAAGTATTTACCCCTTAATAATTTAGTAAGAGATGAGAAAAAATTGTCAGGAGTATAAATTTTAGGAAATCAAAATGAACGGGCAACCCAATGCCAATGTTAAGGGACTGATTATGTCGGACAAGGAAAGATGAATGGATTGTTCTACAAAAACTTAGATCCTTATTCTGAAAAATAGACTTCCATGGAAGTTTACATAACACGTCTAGGCCCAAAGTATGCATATGCAAGAAAATCACAGTAGTAATTGTAATATGATTCAAAAGTTGTGTTTTTTTGCCTAACATACAATAACGGAAGATGGCCTCGCAGGAGAGTTTCTTTCCATGCGATCAACTCTACTGATGCTTGAGGAGATGCTCGCAGCCACAGGAGAACCAGAAACCTGGTAACAAATCAGAATGTTTTTGAAATTTAATGCTGGATGTTAGGAAAATTACCTATCCCCGAGTAGAACAATATAAGAAGGAAGAGAAACAAATGCTATATCACCTTCATTGGAGACGCTTCGTATTGAGCTCTAAATGCTTCGGAAGATCGGTTTCCAAAAGCTCGCAAAGCTCTGAGGCCCTCAGCATTAGCAAGTATCTTTAAACCATTATCAGCAGTAGTAACAGCAAGAAAATTCCCCTCCTTGTTGAATCGCAAGCGAGGAAGACTCTGAGAGTATCCAACTGATGCATTTAGTGACCACCCAAAGAATAAAGGAAATAAAAGAAATGGCAAGCAAAACTATCAGAGACTGACCGGCAGTCCACCGTCTGCTTCTGTGTATGAAATCATGTTTAGGTTATCTACGTCCCAAAATTTGATCTGATTATCTTCGCCAGCAGCCAAAAAGTGATTTTTTGCAGTATCAAACTGCACGACACCTGCTGATTTTTTTCGGAAACCCGAGTATGTCCTCTTTATAGCCCCTTCACTTTCATTCCATTCAACCAGGTAAGAATCCCCATCTTTGCTTGTCCCACAGGAAAACAATCTACATGATGAAAAATACGAGTAATAATGGATTTCTTGATTGACAAATAACCAAATCATGATACCATCACCATCTAATGGTAAACTCTTCACATAAGTACATCTCTTACCTACTTCCATCAGCACTATATAGCATGGTTGTACACCACCGCCCAGGAGCATCATAATCAACCCTAGATCCCATGTTGTCATACAGCCATGCCTTGATTTTTCCATCAAGAGAAGTTGAGAAAATGAACTGCAAATTCAAAGTAAACGATAGCATCAGACATGATGAAAACAAAAGATTCATGCAACAACAGATTTCAAAATGTTGACATAACTAGATGAGAAACTAGGCATTTTCACTGGTAATTGGCAAAATATAATTATCTTCTGCAAGGAAAATGATATTCTTGAAAAAGTGGCATATAAATGCAATCTAATCAAAATATGTTACAGAATAAAGGAACAATTAATATGCTTATATTAATGGGTCACATATATTAGATGTTGCAATCCTTCAACAGTAATAAAAGCACATTTTGTTCTAGCTATGTCAGTTGTTGAATTTGGTGAAGAATATCCATTGAGCCAAGGAATCAACATGTGTACCATGACCGCCCAAAACTTAAAATAAAAGCTATGGCTCACAAGGTTGTACAAGGGTGACTAAATTTGAACAATGAATTGAGCTTGCAGGACATGTCAATAAATAAGTCACTTACAGCATGACAGTGAAATTTATGTCCTCTAGGCTTGACATAAAGTTCAGATGTCAGGGAAAACTCTTTTTTTTTCAGATATGCTACTCCAGAGCACATGATGCAAAATAACAGATAAATAATTTGGCTATAAACATGCGGGACTACGAAGAATACCTGAATATTCTCCTTGTGGTGGGGGCAAATGGAGTAAACAGGTGCCTCATGTCCTTCAAATACGTGAAGCACTTGTCCATTTAAATCCCAGACCTAGAACATGAGGAAGCTTCATCAAATAAGGTGAAGAACATAACACTGAAACGAAAAAAATATTTAGTAGATAATAGCTATAACCTTTATCATCTTGTCATCTCCACAAGACACCACGCATAGTTGCTTGTTTGGATGAGAGAAGGCTATGTCATTGACTGCACCAATATGAGCATCAATCTGCAGATAAAAATTAGGTCAGTAAGTGCACCAAATATTTCCTGTTTAGGCAAAAGTTGCACCGACCTCTATACGCTGACGTAGATCATTTGGTGCTTGATAAGCATGGATGTGAATCAAGTGTTTTGAGAATGCAACACCTGCAGCCACAGAATTGAAATTCTAGGAAACTAGCAACCACAAATCATGCTAACCACCAAGAGAGAGGCTTACCTATAAAAGTTCCATCAGGACTCCAAGTTACTCGATTGATTGAAACGGAAGAATCTTTGACAATGGCCGCCTGACCAATTCAACATGGATAAATAATGTCAACATATGTAAAATAAATGTAAGGTTGACTGCAACTGTATGCAGGCTGCATACATAGTGTTAAATGCAATGACCACCACCACTTGCAACATTAAGCAATATTTTCTAAAGAATATAAGTAATGCAACCTGCATAATCACTATCAGAAAGGTGGCAGAAAAAGGTGTCTGAAAAATAAATGATAGAGCTTTTCTAGGAATTTCAACAAGAAATATGATAAAAACCTGAAATTGCGACGAGCAAGCAGATATGTCCCGTATTTTAAATGGCTTTGAGATCAGCCTCTCCCGTAGCCCAATTTCCCAAAGTGCTATTTCGCCATTCCCAGAACCCACTGGAGATGACAAAGATACGCATTAAAAGATCCAATTGAGAAACTTATTTCTAATATTTTTGTTAACGGTGCCAGCCTATGAATAACATCATGTTGAAATATTACATCAGCTGCTTCAAGATCATGGCAAGGTTATACCTAGAAGTAGAGTGTGGTGAGAAGGATGGAAGTCCATGGTAGTCACATTTGATCCCTGATTCAGTGTGCAAGCTACAAATCTTGGCAGATCATCCAGCGACCATCCAACTTGTGGAATAGGCGTGGGATATGTAACCTGATTACAATACAAGACAAAATATCCCTAAATTCACATGCTACATCAACTAAGTATATAGCAGTGCAAAGTACAATAGAAAGCTCTAACAATTCCTCCCAAGCATTAGTAAATCACCTCATCCATGTGTGCACCAGGCCTTATTCGCTTCATTAACTGCTCAGAGTCAGCATTCTGATAATCTGTCATGCTGAGAACATGTGGAGGAGTTCTTGGGCGTTTAATAGATACTGGTTCATGGGAAAAGTAATTCTGATTAATACTGCTATACAGTATACAACTTGCAGTTTTTGCAAAAGGACTCTGCCATGAACCTACTATTATTAGACAATATTCTGAAGAGTAAGATCTTATCCCAAATTTTGGGCTCTAGTAGATGAACCATTTCTGTTCCATTCAGTTGGTTGGGATCAAACTTAATGATATTTTTGTCTTGAGTCTCCCTCAAGTCTAATAATATAATGCATAGACTTAGGTCACCTTTAATCTATGAATTAAGTGCATCAATTTACATCAGTGACTTTACTGCATTGACATGATTAAACTTTCAAAATTGTGTCAACTAGACAGACAAATATATGTTTTGTCTGCCGTATGAATCCAAAACGAGTATCAAGATGATAAACACTGAGATGATGAAACCACAAGTAACAATAAATCTCTTTCAATTTCAGGAAGCCATATTCATGATTGCAATCTTCAAAGATATACTGGCAGATGGGATCACCATTAAAACCATACAGAATTAGATTTTGCTACATCTTGAAAATGTGCACTTAAAGGTTCTTAACTGTGAATGCCACTATCTAGAAACAAAGCATACTCTCTCCGACTTTAGAACCTGAGGGGAGCATAAACATGAAAAACGCCAAGATAATGAAAACCCCTTGGGAAGTCTTTTTTTGAGCTTGAAAATGATGCCCTTCCTCTTTGGAATCTAGCTAGTTAGTAACTACCTTTTCAAATTTGTTTGTCCTCTACAATAAATATAGCCCTGACAATTAAATGACAAAATTAGATTTCAAACCTTGATTTGGTGCCACAGGTATTGATGATGCAGCAACAACAGCAGACTGAACTGATGATGAAGCAGCTGCATTGCCAGCCAGCCAATGCATTAGCATTTGCTGCAGCAGCAGCAGTTGGAGGGAATGGCTGCATGATGAGAGTAAAGAAATAAGAACCCAAAAATATATTAAAAAAATTAATCATTTAAATCATGAATACTAGATATATACCCCATGAGCTCCAAGTGGCGTATACGACGCAGTAGCCTTTGGAACAGCTGCAAGTGGAACAGAGACTGGTGAGGCACGAGCTCCATTTGGAGGGGCACAGGTGTGGTCTGTGAACAATGTTTTGATGTCTGGATTTGGCCTTGGATTCTTACAGAGTTGATGCTGCCAATTCAAACTGTCATGACCAACAACCATAACTCAGCATCCAATTTGATAGGCAATTGTCTGCACGTTATACTACTTAAAGGCAAAATAATGAAGCACTTTGCCCTCGTAAGATAGAAAAGATAAGAAATACAAAGACAAGTAGCAGGCTATGTAAATATTTACAAATGTACCTTTGGTTGATGAGAGTTCTCAGTCGGGAAGCTTTCAGAGATGGGAAGAGTAATTTTTCTCGAAAGAGAGGATTTGCTTCAATCAATTTTTTAAGCTCTATCAACATGATGCTTCGGGCTGACTTGGTGTCTCCATACTTTGATAATTGTTCATTTTCCCTGCATTAAACAGAGGAAAGGATAAGCACATTTAGTATCCAAGAACAACCATTTAGCACCCCCATAAAAACAATCAAGATTTTGACTGACAAAATAATGAAACTTAAACAAATAAAGGATCACTAAGCGTTTTAGCTGAGAAAACAAATAAAACTACAACCTATACATGCAAATTCTAGTTCGAGCAGCACTTTATTGGTTCTGTTGTTATGCATAAAAGATGCTTAAGACTCTTGTATGTAGTCACAAATATGTACATCAGACTCTGCATTTGATGAGTTAAGATGGAAGTTTCTAATATGCCTCCTCTTGCGCTAATATTATGACTATTTTTACATACTACACCTAAAGTTTAAGCTGACAGATTTTGAAATCATCAAACATCCATCAAGCAAACAAAGCACGCTGCCTGAGATTCAACGTGTAAGAACTCTCGTATAAAGCAGATGTCCTATGGTAGAACATAATAAATGCAGTTGCGTAATCTCCTAAATCATCAACAGTAAGGTCTGTCTCGGGACGTCTTTAGTCTCGAAACATGATTCTTGGATACCACACTATGACACAGAATTTTGAAGGAAATTTCCCTCAGAGCTCAATCCAATGCATTATAACAGACGAAAAGTACATCGAACAACCTCAACACTATCATTAAAAAGGATTACTATTCATTTCGAATCATGTACAGTATTATTACATACTAAATTAAAACATAAGAGAAATGACACAAACAAGTAAAAAGAGCCTGCATAAATAGTTAAGTATTAAAATCAAAAAACACTTCCAATCATATTCAACTACGTCATTCTCTTCTTCCCAATATACATTAAATGGCATTTAAATTGCCAACAGTTCTTTCATGATTTCAGAAACATAAACAACTGCAAATATTTATTCAACAAACAATTCCCATGAATCTTGGACTGACTAACCCCAGCAGAGAAAACAAAATATATTACCTAAAATTCTCCAGGGTGAGAAGATGAGTAATTTCCTTATATAGTTCTTCATTGAATGTAGAAAAAACTTTCAGATCTTTTACTAATATATCTACCGCCTTACTCCTGTCAAATGTAGAAAAAACTTTCAGATCTTTTACTAATATATCTACCGCCTTACTCCTGTCACGGCTGTCAGCGGAAAAAAAAAATAGATACCATTATTGAAAAAAACATATTTGGAAAAAGAGAACTTTTTATAATTAATAAAATGACCGTTAATTGAACAGAGAAATCAAAGGGTAAACCTGTCAAGTGCCTCTAAATACTTCTGCTTCCTAATCTCGAAGAAAATCTTCATCGAATATCTATTATCATCCACCTTCGTGAATCCAGAGAGATACTTCTCGACCTCGTCCCACTCTCCAGCGAGCGACTTCTCCTCAAAATACTTCGTGAATCCAGAGAGATACTTCTCGACCTCGTCCCACTCTCCAGCGAGCGACTTCTCCTCAAAATACTTCATATTGAAGAAAAACCCCGATTCCTGCTCCAACCTTTCCAAAAACCCAAAAAAAAAATTTCAGAAAATTACAAAAATCACCGAAACCAAAAACCGTAGAAACTCACTTGTGAACCGATTCCTTGAACTTCTCCTCGTCGAGGAACTGGAGAATGAGGAAAACCAGCTCCCGGCTCAGCGACGACATTTCTCCTCGGAGAGATCCGATTCGAGTTACAAATGCGAGGGAATTTCGAAATTTTGAGAGATTTGAGAGGGATTTTTGAAGTTTTTACGGATTCTAGGGTTTCAATCTAGGGCTTCGACTCTCATGGCGTCGACGGGTAGAGAGAGAGAGAGGGAAGAGAGAAGGGAAAAGCTGAGCACGGGATGAGAGACTTTGTCTCGCTTTCTTCGATGCGTTTTGTAGTCCTCTCAGCCTTTTCACCGACTTATCATTGATAAGCCAACCTACTTATCAAATAGGCCCGACGAGTTATCTGATAAGGCGATGGTCGTGGGTTTCCGCGGATTCGAAAAATTGGGTTCAAATCTAGTGGATATTCTTTCGTAGCGTCCACCACGCCTGCACTGTCGGGGGATGGCGCGTCGCTCTCACGAGTCGCGAGTTTTTCGGTTTTATTTTCTCGCGGTATTTTGATGGCGTGAGGCCCCGTGACTGGGTTGGATTGACTCTGGGATCGGATGTGGGTGAAACAACATCAAACGCCTTATCTCTTTATAAAAATGCTTACCACGTTTTTGTATATATATATAATTCCACATTAGTACTTTAGGTCTTTTAGATAAAAAAACACTAGGGACATACCTTGGGACACACTCTCAACCACACCCCTCACCTGCTACAGTACAGGAGGGGTCCCACTTGAGATTTTTTAAAAAATCTCAAGTAGGACCCCCCTGCACTGTAGCAGGTGAGGGGTGTGGTTGGGAGTGTGTCCCAAGGTGTGCCCCTAGTGCTCCTCTTTTAGATATCAGTCTATTTTCATCTTCTCTATTTGCGTAAGAGTCCCTCAAATCTTGGAAATTACATGTAAGTTCTGTAAATTCTATTGGGTCTTGTGAAATAGTCCCTCCGTTAGTTATTTAGGTAAAAAAACCAACCATAGTTGGGTTAACTTCGAAATCAACACTTGTGATTGCCAAACCATCCTTATCCACAACAAAAGATGTAAAATTCATTCTCTATGTTCCGAACATTGGAGAAGAAAGTGACAAATAACCTACATGAGAGTTTTGCGAGAAGTGTATAGGTTTAAAGCATTATAATTATTAAAAATTTTCAATTTTGAATTAGGATTCTTTCTATGACCAATGAGGAAGAAGAACTCAAACGGATTTGAGGTTGTTTATAGCAGATTTAGGATTTAACTCATTAAAAATCGATTTAGGAACTTATGGGAAGATTAAAGCAATAATTTGCCTTGAAAAGTCAAATTTGACAATCTATTTTCCTCAAAACTAATGGGAGTTAACCAGTGGATAAATTTGCAAGACCTTATACGGTTTGAGAGATGAATATGCAATTTTTTCCTGAATTTAAGGGGCTAATATTCAATTATCAAAAACTTGAAGGACTAGTTTCTAAAAACCCTATTAATTTTCAAGCACTTGCTTCGGACCATCACAACGGTTGGCTACGCGGCTTTATCTAAAGTATAGTTGTTTTCGCCATAAAAAATTATATTTCTTTCATACTTTTTAATTCCGATGTGCTAATAAAAATAGGGGAAAATATGTTATTCGATTAAAAAAAGTAATCCAAATTAGATCGTTCTCTTTGGCCGAAAAATGAAGACATAAATATTGATGTTTGGTATTTGGGCAAAAAGCTGTCACACGAAGCAACCGCTAACTGTCGTGTTTAATATCTCGCGTCAAAGGACGTGGAAAAATCAGCGCCCGTCATCTTCTCTTTATCGCGAAACATTGAGACAATGACCAGAGTTAATCTCAGACCCCAGAATCTGGACCACAACTGGCAAAATGGCAAGGCGGGGGCCCCACTCACTGGGGAGAAAATGGGTGAGGGTCACGACGCCACAAATGCTGACAAAGCACGAGAAGTATTAATCACATGATTTATCGTGTCACGTCATTATCGCGAAATTTCGTGGATTGCGTGAGTCCGTAGGCCTTCAACGTCAGCAATCTTTGAGATTCCGGGCGTGTCGCTTTCGTAGCGAGTCTTGTTCTGGTCACCGCCTACAGAGAGTTACCGCGCTGTCTCACCATCAGCACTCTCTGGAATCTGGGCGCAGGCGTGGTTATGACGGCAGCTTATGCTCACCGACGTCAATGACATTATAATTGGGATTGAACAATAATTTTTTACATTATATGGGCTTAAACTGGTTTTGAGAAGACTCTTTTGAATAATAAATGATAGGTTACTATTGTATATTAAAGGGTAAATTGCACTTAAATACCATATAGGTTTCCACTTGTTGCAGTTAACACCACAAATTGGAGCGTAGTGCTAGGTATTCAGGGCCATTGAGATGAGATAAACGGGCAGTCTGGGCATTTTACCGCCCCCTCTATGACCCAGATCACTCACCGTTATGGGGAGTCCTGATAGAAAGTGCACTCCACAAGTTTTACTTTGGTAAATAAAATTACCATAAAATTTACATGTTACTATCATCGCTCATGTAAACGTAAAATTTTTCACTCGTATGTTTCTTTGTGATACTCACATATTACTTTTAGAGTTTTTTAATAATTAATGTATATTAAAACTTTTATTAGAAATATCCCAATTCTATTATAAAGTTGATTTAAGATAAATCTAAAAAAGATATTTGGTTGATTTAATAACAAACTTAACAAATAATATTAATTAATAAACTCTAAAATTAGCATGTAAGTATCATAGAGAAATATTCAGGTGACTATTTCTATGTTTGCATGGTCGTTTATAGTAACATGTAAATTTTGGAAATTTTATGGTAACTTTTATTTCAAAATACAACTTGTGGTATTTAAGCGCGATAAGTGGAAAACTATATGGTATTTAAGTGCAAGTTGCCCTAAATTAAATTCTCATCTTTGACTTTGAGGTCTTTATGGGTCATGGACTGTGGAATAAGGTCCAATAATTAAAGTAACTTCTAAGTTCTGAATCATGCTTCTTTGAATTATTATATCATGTATAGCTTTTTACTTCTTTAACTCTATAGTAAAAATCGATTATAAATTTGTGTTTACTTGAAATAAAATCATTAATTTATCCATTAAAGGATATTAATTACAAGTCTATTTTTTAAATTAATAATATATAAAATTTATGATTCCTCTTTTATAGTAGGCAATTATTATATACTTATGTAATTTGATCTAGCTAGTTAGCTCCAGTTTATCGTCAGTCGTTTACTTCATAAAGTTATGTAAATTTATTAAAATTGACACATTGAAAGTTTCTCAGCCTCGCCAATGTGCAAATTAAATATTAAAAATAAAAATAGAAAAAATTTGAGCCAATAATAGTGGACTCAAATCTTTCAACCTCGTTCTTTAAATTTAAACCATACATATAACTACTGGTAAAAGTGGGAAAAAAATAAATATAATTAACAATAAAGCAACCTAGTAGCCAATGTGTAGCCATTTCAATGGAGAGGATGGTGACTTTATTCTCTGAAGCAAATATTTTTTGAGATGCTAGTGAACCTAATGCCCAAATCTTACTGTTTCTATGTGAACAAGGGTAGATATTGATTCTGGTCCTTTGTTAGTTGGAGTTATTGGAAGTTTGTCTATTTTACATTGTAGTGCCATCACTGTCTCCTTTATAAACATGCACTTAGGGGCTGAGAACAATCATAGGGTATATATTATGTGTCACTTTTTGAATTAATGGTGGGTGGGGTGGGGGGGGGGGGGGAGGGGGGCTGTAAGCATTTTGAGAGTAGGGGAGCACTCCAGAGATTGCCTCATGATGCATTATGACTCTCAGCACTAAAGATAAAATATTGATTTATTCTCTTATTCTCAAGAATGATTTTATTTTTACTTTCTTTTCAAAAAGGGCTCCAATATATTAATTTTTAGTGATAAGTAGACTATATTTTTTAAACTGCTCTCACACTACCGTACTCAGAGATCGCGAGATTCTTAATGAATCATTAATTTCGATGGCAATCCAAGGACTCCACATCTTTGTGTGTAAGTACTGTGGAAATAGTTTGAAAAGAGTAGTTTGATTAGAATTATTTTGTTGTTGTTTTTTTTGTGTGTTAGTTGACTTGCTGGAGATGCTTTGTCACATATTATGCATGTCCAGACCTGTACAAACGGGCCGGTTAGGCTCGGTAAACCGGGCTCGGGCTGGGCAAACCCGTGACTCGGACCCGGGCCCGAGCACGCTGGGCATCGGGCTGGCCCGGTCATTTTTTTTAACTTACTAAAATTTAAATTAATCTTATTATATTTATATAAGTATGTATTAATATACACTTACAAATTATTATATATACATATATTATATGTAAATATATTGTATATACTTATAAGTTATAACTTGAGAGAGTGTGTCATGTCCCGCTTCCCAAAATACAGGGAAATCGGAACGTGAACAAGCCCGCGACGTATTAGGTTGAGTAGAAATAAATAATAAAACTCTTTCTACTCAATCTAATACGCTAAGCGTCAAAAATATAATATACGATGCGAAGTCACAGGTCCCCGATCACAATCAGCAAGAATATAATAGACAAACTCAGAATAAAGAAATATCATATCACAAATGGGATAACATCCGAGACATAAAAATACGGGTCAAACATACCCTTATACAAAATGAACAAATGAACTAAAGAAATATGGAATACATTGATCAGGCAGGAATGAAAAGAGCTACAAAAGTAAACTGGAACCATTAACTAACAAATGAAAAGAATAGGCTTCGACTCCTTCTTCTGCTCCGTCTACAAGACACTCCTGCCGAGTATCCTCTGCTCTGGCGCATCTCCAATCTGAACATGTTCTTCCTCTAAGTATGACGTACACCAGAGAAAACATGTGTACGTCAGCGTGGCACACGGCAAGACCCCACAAAATAAATAGAACAACGAAAACCAAAATGGAAAACGATACGATAACAGAATTGACAAAAGCACATGCATCTGGAAATCCAACAAAATCAACATACAAATTCACTACTAAAACATGATAATCATAAGAATCCATAAATCAATGGAAATCCAACAAAATCAACATACAAATTCACTACTAAAACATGATAATCATAAGAATCCATAAATCAATCGGGTACGAAGTCATGCAGCTAGACTACTAAAACATGATAATCATAAGAATCCATAAATCAATCGGGTACGAAGTCATGCAGCTAGTGATCACAATAATCATCCAAGTGACAAAGTCATACAACTAGATAGACTTAATACCTAAAAATCTACAACTAGAGACGTAGTACGTCGAGCAAAATAATCCAAACAAGGAAACCCTCATGTATATACCGTATGTCTCGAATTGTAAATAATTAAATATTAATCCTAAATCTATGTATGAAAAGAAAATATAACTGATCCACATCTCACACAGAGTCAAAGTTCACATTATCGGATATCCGGTTAACAACCACATCTCACTAATACCTTAGACCCACCCCAGTGCGAAACGATTCACTGGTGCGAGCCTGGAAATAAACAATAACATATCCGATCACTGCTCCTCAGACCCACCCCAGTGCGAAACGATTCACTGGTGCGAGCCTGGAATAAACAATAAACACATCTGATCACTGCTCCTCAGACCCTCCCCCAGTGCGAAACGATTCACTGGTGCGAGCCTGGAATAAACAATAAACACATCCGATCACTGCTCCTCAGACCCCACCCCGGTGCGAAACGATTCACTGGTGCGAGCCCGGAATAAACAATAAACACATCCGATCACTGCTCCTCAGACCCACCCCGGTGCGAAACGATTCACTGGTGCGAGCCCGGAATAAACAATAAACACATCCGATCACTGCTCCTCAGACCCACCCCAGTGCGAAACGATTCACTGGTGCGAGCCTGGAAATAAACAACAACATATCCGATAACATGAACCCAGACCTTTCCATCCCAAGTCCAAGTCAACCACTCATATCTCACGGGTCACTATGGTCAAGCAATACTTGTGATTCTCAACTATAACAATGTATAAATGCAATGAATACTATGTAACAATGTCATGAATCATGAACAGAAAACATGAACAACTACTAATAACAGTGCAAGATGGAACTACAACTATCAAATAATTACACATGAAATGTCGTAATTTCCAATCGTCATGATCATAATTTGATTAATTCCAAAAATAATCTTTTCCGAAATAGATTCCTTTAAAAATAATCCATTTTCCAAAAATTCCTTTAAAATTATTTAACTAACCCATTTTCCAAAATAAATTCTTTCAACTCATTTATTATTATAATAATTCAATTTAAACCGTTTTTCCAGAATAAACTCTTTTAAAAATTATTTCTCATAATGATAATTCTAATTAATCTAGAAAAACATTAATTTATCATTTGTAATCATTTAATATCATCATCAACAGTCCCACACAGATAATAGCAATTCATAATCTAATCTATGTAACTAATTAACGACAAATATAAATTGGAAATGATGAGTCAAGAGGAGCGGGATCTTTCCTCAGGGTCTTGTCGAACAAATTGACGCTGACGGCACAGGTTCGGATCTGACGTGAGGACACGAATCTGGCTGAGCGGGTCGGCGTTGACGACGGGGCAGCGACACGGCAACGAGAGGAGCGGGTCGGGTGGCTACAAGGGGCGGATGTGCTAGGATCGGGGCGAGAAGAGGGAGAAGGAGATGTTGTTGGCGGCGGGGTTTTTTCTCAGTGACAGAAGAGAGAAGATATAATCATATATATATATATATATATATATATATATATATAATATATAATAGTATATATATATATAATATATATATATATATATATATATGATATATATATATATAATAATATATAATAATAATATATAAGAAATATGGAAGAAACTGGTAACCGCAAAATTTTTTCATTGACTTGATAGTGAGATGGTCAAATCTAGGACATACATCAATGATTGAGAATGGAGCAATCTTTTTTAATTAGGTTGAATAAGTGATTGAGGCTCACTCTCCAATGCATGATGTATAAACTAGATTTGACCGCACCTCAACTAGCTACCAAGTTCAATTTTTTAAGAAACTTGGTACCAAGTTTTCTCCATATTTCTCATATATATAGAGAAATATGGAGAAACTTGGTACCAAAGTTTTTTCATTGAACTTGGATAGTGAGGTGGTCAAATCTAGACCATACATCATGCAATTGGAGATGGAGCTCTTTTTTAATTAGGATGAATAATTGATTGATGCTACTCTCCAATGCATGATGTATGGAACTAATTTGAGCCACGCTCACTTACCAAGTTCAATTTAGAAACTTGTAGCCAGTTTCTCGCATATTTCATCTCTCTCTGCTCTACTCTATAAATATATATATATATATATATATATATATATATATATATATATATATTATATATATATATATAATATATGTGTGTGTGTGTGTGTGGTGTGTGTTGTGTGTGTGTGTATGTGTGTGTTGTGTGTGTGTATATATATAGTATAGTATATATATATATATATATATATATATATATATATATATATATATTATATATATATATATATTATATATATATATATATCATATATATATGTGTGTGTTGTTGTGTGTGTGTGTGTGTGGTGTGTGTGTGTGTGTGGTGTGTGTGTGTGTTATGAATTAGGGTTAGGGTTAAATAATTAAAATAAAATAATTATAGGTATTTAAAAATTAATCTAATTACAGAATAATTATTTATAATTAAAAACATACATGTTGTGCTATTATAATAATTGATACGAAATAGTCGAAATATACCCATATTGTACAATTAAACGAGAATAAATAATAATAAAAGTATATTTACTTATATTTAAAATCAAATAATTATGGGATAATTATATATACACAGTAAAACGTACCGGTTATACAAATATGACAGATAATATTCAACAATATAATTAATACAACAAATTATACAAATAATACGTAAATAATAATACAACATATTATACGAAAATATACATAGTAATAATAATAATACCTCATATTATTCAAGGTGATACGTAATAGTACCGACAACACAACAAATTAATTCTAGAAATTTTTACCGCACAAAATAAATTTATAAATATAAAAATCATTTTAAAAAATATATAATCAGATTTTTAAATCATAGAAAATTATAGGAAATCGAGAAAAATATAAATACTCTTTTAAAATTAATAATTAAATATTTTAAAATACCAAAAAATATTTTAACTAGTATTGAAATTTCATGGTCCTTACAGAGAGAGAGAATCACATAGTATATATATTACTTATTTATAAATAAGTATTATATAGTCATATATGTATTTGTTACATACTTACATTATGCTTATTTAAGTACAATTATACAGTTTACTTATATGATATATTTTATACATACTAGATGCAATATACTTATATATAATTATACTTATGCACTTATATATATTTATATAACTGTAATTCTATAATATGAACATATAAGTATACTTATAACTATATTATATATATTTATATTGTTATATCTCAGCATCTATACCGTGCTGTGAGAGAGAGAGAGAGAGAGAGAGAGAGAGAGAGTAGTGTAGCTATATATTATATATACATATATGGGAAATATGTATCTAATGAGCCACCTTAGATTGAACACAAGGATCCACCTTTAAAATTAGATTATATGCAATCAATTTACTTGATCCACTCCGTTTATTTTGATCTATATGATTTAAGTGCCATGTAAACCAAAAATTAGGCATATTGGGTTGTTTTTACTAATGCATCAAGTGATAGTAAAATTAACGGTTTTATGACAACACAACAAAAGAGACAATAAAAATATGTATTAGAAATATTCACATATCATGATTTTTATTGTGTAGATGTTTTAAGATATTTACATCATGATGAATGGAGCAGATCGTCCATTAAAGTAGTCCAATTCATACATTGAGAGGTGCATCCTTAGATGCACCCTAAGGAGCCTCCTTATGCACATATTACCCTACATATATTATATGTAAATATATTGTATATACTTATAAATTATAACTTGAGAAAGAGAGAGAGAATCACATAAATATATATTATATATGTATTCATTACATACTTACATTATACTTATTTAAATATAGTTATACATTTTACTTATATGATATACTTTTATATATACTAGATGCAATATACTTATATATAATTATACTTATGCACTTATATAAAATACTTATATAATTATAATTCTATAATATACACATATAAGTATACTTATAACTACATTATATATATTTATGTTCTTATATCTTAGTATCTATACCATGCTAAGAGTATATATATATACTTTATTGTCAAAAAATTGTAAGCCCGCCTTGAACTTGCATCAGACCAAAAACAACGAGTAATCTTTTGTTCCTCATCGGCCTCAATTTGAAAAGTAAACGAGTGATTCTTTCCTTGTTCCAAATTTAAATACTCATAAAACATTTCATCATCATGCCCCTTCATATCAGCATATATATCCCTTTCATGATTATACAAATCTCTTTTAGTGCACCTAATATTTTCTATACCTCCAGATTGTACTCCAAGAAAGCTAAATTGTTGATGCTGAGGTATATTCACCATAGAGAACTGTTTAGTTAAAGACTTTATTGCGGTTAAAACGTTATGATGGGACCTTAAAAAATAAACCTTTGATGGTGTTGATAGCGGGTGGATGTGCTCCTCATTAAAAACAGTAACAATGTATTTTCCGGAGTTTGGTTTTAAAACTGTAATTTTGGCAGTACAATCCTCAACTAAGCTTCCTCGACGTCTTTTCTTTCCAACAACCGCGATTCTTGGAGATTTTCCTTGTTTAAAACAAACATACTCCTTTCTTCTTATTTCACCACTTCCTGGCTCTTTCTGAGTAATCCAAGATCTTATACTAAACTCAACTGCTTTAGCATAAGCATTGTAGAATATACAACATCATCTATTGTGTCAAATTCTTGCACTTTTTTTGGCCTCAACTCTTCTGATACTTGAGTAGTATATATCAAACTATCGTCGTCTAAGTTTACTTCATTAGCTTCAGTGTCCAAGTTTTCTATTTCTCACTAAAAATTATAATTGACCTATATCTGTTGATGAAAGAAAGATTCAGATTGTCACAAACAAAAGGATAGATATTGATATTCTAAAAGCTACAGAGAACCTACTGTTGTGAACTTTTCAAATTTTCGAATTCAGAAGGGAGATGACCGGTAATTTTTTTTGTCTCTGTAGCCCTACAAAATATCAAATTTCATAAATTTAACTTGTCAGTTTGTAACATATATACATGAAGCAGTAGTTTAGCCATGAACATCAACATGTTCATTGATCCGACTATAAGCCGTAGTGCTAAATGCTTTAGGTAAGCATAAGCTAGACAATGTTGTCCAAAGCGAAAACACTCGAGGATTTTTAGAGAAATAAAAAAATGGAGGCAATATGAAATAGAAAATAATAGGAAAACTTATAATTTTTTAAAATAATTGTATAATGAAAAGATAAGTAACTTCTGCTTAATTTTATGTGAGCAATAGACACCAACAGTACACTGTCAAACAATTTAAATCTTGAAGCAGGGGATAAAATGTCCCCAAATTAAAGCTCAGGGGCTTAATCACAATGATGATAAATTTCTTTCGGCCAATAGTTTGTGCATTGATCTTCAGAAGAGGACAACCCTGATTTGCTCTCAAGAATTTTATTTCCATATGTAGTTGTACAGAGAAAAGTTGTTTATATTAGAAGACATAATCATGTAGGAACTCCATCACATGCTAATGGATGATGATTTCGTTGGTTGAACAAGCGTACGAGTACGTAGGGCGATTAAAATGCCGAATTCAGAATTCCCAAACTGTAACTCGAGGATTTTTAGGGCTTGATCCTTACTTGAGTTGGGGGATCTCGAGAGAGAGCTCGAGGGAGATCGGTCGTGGTCGGCGGAGTTGGGGGAAGTCGGCGTCGGAGGAGTTGGGGGAAGTCGGCGGAGGAAGGG
>NC_033798.1:2438405-2444390 GCF_001876935.1 Asparagus officinalis | reverse complement strand
TTCGTCGGCGAGCTTTGGGATCGCAGGAAGGTCCCCCGGCCGTCCCCGGTGTACATCGCTCGACTGCGACTTTCCAGCCCTCGCCAGTTTGGCGCCTACAGACCAGCCTTGATTCACATTGTGGTAATGCCTCGTCCAAGCCAGCTTCCGTACTGCATAGTGGTTTGCATAGCACCCGACGCTCCCGCGCTTCGGCTGTGGACCGTGACTGGCGTGTAACTCGGTGTTTAGATTAGCTCTCCCCGAGTGACTGACCGGAGTTTGAACCTTACTTTCTGAGCTGCAAATGCGTCTGTTAGCAGCCCACACAAGACTATCCCCTGTTGAGCCAATGAGGTTAGAGGCTGAGGCAGTCCCAGGTTGATTCCCGCAGGATCGGGACAAACGCCACCTCCCAACCCGAGCCCACAGCAGGATACCGAGCTAACAAAGACTCCGTCGGCGATTGGCACGCAATGAGGGACAGAGGACCTCGTTCCATTCCACAGACGCAGGCATCCTGGTGCACAGTGGCGACTCGCGAAGATTACGGATGACTTGTTTCCCGAGCGCAGGTTCCTGCACTTCATCTTTTCTCATTCTATCCCTTCCAGACAGTGTCTGAACACTGCACTTATGCAGTCTTGAGTGTTCCAGATACCACAGTTGTATCAAGAGTGAAGATTTCCGCTCCTCCTCCCCAAGCCGAGACCTTCGACCACTCCCTCATTGCCTTGCGCGAGCAAGAAGATATGCTCGCGCGACCTCGTGTAGCCGCTTCACGAACGGCATCTGACATGGATCTGGCCCTGGAGATGACCTATATTCAGTGACAGAGGGGTAAACGATCTCACCTCCTCTTCCGAACCATTTTCCTTCTTGGTTATTTTCTGAACATTGACTCCCATGCCTGTTTCCACTTTCCTATATAGGCACGGTGCGTGGGGAGGATGCAGATGACGCTGTTCCGCATCCCTGCTCCCTTACTCTCCCGCTTGAGTCTGTACCCACTACCCCTGCTAGACGAAGTCCTACAGGGCGTTGCTGACATTAGGGAGGAGAATCATGTGTAGGAGCCAGATCCTGTGCCAGTCCAAGGTACATCTATCACTGACAGCGACCTTTCAGATAACTACATTTAATGACATTGGTCTATCTCTACTGTCCTTCCTTACTCCCTTGTTCCTTCAGCTATTTAATCTTTGCATGGAGGGCGAACCTTTGAAACGAAAGAGCCTGATCGCACCCCTCCCTGTGCAGACGGCGTAACTCATTTCCATTAGTTGTAGTCCTCTTTCATTATTCTTTGCGCACCTATATTCTTTTATGTCAGGATTCTCCATCGACGATTTTTGCGAGGGAAGCTGTTTGCCGGACACTCCTTATTATGCCACCGACATATATAGCTCACCTCAGATTGCACATGGACCAGCTTCACCTGCGAGACATGTTCATTATCGTCCGCCCATTCTCGTTTAACAATTCCCTGCCACAGGAATGCTTCCTTTGAAGGTATGTGCCTACCCCTGCCTGATGGTGCATTCATTCATGAGGACTAGTCGACCCCTTTGCACCTAATGCCCCAGCAGCTCATAATGTAACGCCCACTGCGAATTCTGTCTTGAATCTTGACAGAGAGCTTTTGTTGTAGATAAGACCATGGTCTAGTTCGAGCCCGGCCTGTCGCGACCCAACTCCAGCCAGTCGATGCAGCTACAGTTGTTATATCTCCATCACCCCCAGTGGGCATCTCTTCTACGGGAAGGAAGGTATAATTATAATTAGATCGGCGACGCCCCGCTTCATTTCCTCATCGACGGCTTTTCGACGAACTCTCTTCTTTTGTGTAGGGCTTCCGCTTCATCAGCTTTCACTATCCCTCGCTTCACAAGGAGGTTGTTCATCAGGCGGGATGCTCCTGAGGACAGATCATCCATCAGCGTAGAAGTCCGCCCTCTTATTTCTCCTCCCTGACTGATTCACTTAATTTCGGCACAACTCCTCCACGACGTTAACTTCTCTGTCCGCCCACACTTTATCAGCCCCTACCTCCGGATCTCCAAGATAAACTGATTAGGGACACTAGGATGTCAGGATCTCCCACCCGCACTGCGACTATGCAGTGATGACCCTTGACTCGCTTCCCATAGAGAGGCCGTGAGCTTCCACACTGTCTTCATCGACTCCTCTACGTGGCGGATACACGGCTTGCCCTCTTCATTCGTTGCTGCCGAGTTGCCGATGTCTCGCTTACAGACACTGGCATGCGTAAGAGCGTCAGCGCACCCAGTACTCGCGAATGGGTTGCCGAGCTCGGAGATTCAGCGGATGCAGCGTGGGATCCGCCATACGCATTCGAGTTGCAGGCCGTGATTTCGCACCACTACTTTGCGCAAACGGACCACTCCGGAATCAAATCTTCCTCCCGCCCTTCAACCTCGAGGAGCTTGATTCTCAGACTAGATCAGACTCTTCCGACGTACGAACTCCGTGAAGAAGGAAGACACTAAAGATGCCAGCATCCAGCAAGCAAATGCTGCCTTTATCTCAGGCATGAGGCTCGAGGTCCTTGGACCAGCAGAGACTGGCTGCACGACCAAGCGAGTGAGGTGGCTGTGGGCACTTAATAGCCTCGGCCGAACGCAAGACGTCTGTTTAGAAACCGGCTGAGTTTGCGAGGGGAGCTTTAGACGCTCTTATGACGAGACAGTTATCTGAATTCAGGTCGCTAGCAGATTTCCTTTGAGACGCCGCATGCGGACACTACCATAGGTCGACGGTTGCATGTATGATTTATAATTTGCTCCGAAAACCTTGACATTTGCCATTCTCCTTTAGGGATTCGTTTCTTTATCTTTATAGCTTTGTTACTGACTTCCTCAGATCCACGTTCTCGAAATGACATGTCTGCTTATGACCACTGGGTGATACTGCATAGCGATATTTTTGGCCAAACCCCAGCCCTTCACACGGTTTCGCACATTTACCCTTTACCCGGACTCCTCACGGTTTCGCGAGATCGCGGCTAGCATCGCGTGATTAATCGCCGAATCCGCTCCGCACCTTAACGTTTGTGCCTAAAGGGAATGAACTCCCTTATGCACTTCCTGCTATGCCATGGTCGAGATAATAGACTTCGCCACTTGTTTACGGGACTAGGCCGCTACGAGCCCGGGGCCGCACCTGGTTTCACCGGTGTTGACTGTTTAGCGACTTTTTTTGCGCCCTAACCCACGCCTCTCAACGGGTTTGCTGTCGCCCTTTACACTCTACCACAGCCAATCGACCTACCGTTTGCAGTCGCGGCCGGTAGCATGGCGGGCCATTATCGGAATCCGATTCCGCACTTTGTTAACGTGCTAGCGCGCCACGCTCTTGCTCCGCCCTGCCCCTCCCCCTCGTGTGCCCTAACGGACATGAACTCCCTTAGAACTTCGTGCTATTGCACTGCTCGAATACAATAGAAGAACCTTCCAGCCATTGTTACGGGAAATAGGCTACCCGGCCAGACACCCCACGCGACCCTCCCTCACCCCCCTCCGCACGAACCACCTTCCCCACCCCACCTAACAGCCACACACCCTCCACGTCCGTCCCCCCCCCCCCAGGGGCCCCCTGCTCACGCCGCCGCGCCCTCCCGCGCTGGCTGTCAGCCGGAATTGGGGGACTCGTCGATAGAGAGATGCTCGAGGCGAGATCGAGTAGCGGTAGATGGGCCGTGCGGGTGCACGTTGAGGGGCAGTTGGGGGAGTCCCCCCGTAGCGTTCCGGGTTGGGGTGAGCTCGAGAGAGGCAGCTCTGAGAGCGGTTAGGTCCTTTTTTCCTTGCGGGCGGGGGGAGCGCGAGGGAGGGAGAGAAGAGAGAGAGTGTGTCACGAGCTGTTTGTAACAAAAAGCCTTGGATTTTTGCAAAAAAACCCAAATCGGTTAAGATGCGTACGAAGTTATGCGTATGAGAAATGCGCTGTATATATATATGATATAATTTTAAAAAGAAAATAAATATAACATCATCAAATATCAAATTTATAATTTCACATCTAGAGAATCATAAAGCTTTTGCATCACTTGTTCTCCATAAATACCAGATTTATTCTGAAAATACATTTTTTGCAATAAAAATTATAAATAATAAAAAAACATATTTGAAGTTGATTTCTTAAAACAAATCTTACATGCAACATTTGCTGCAATTCAATTTATGCAGCAAATTCTTAAAACAAATCTTACGGCATATTTTTTTCCCGCTACAGTAATCCCGGTTTTAACTACCACAATGTTTTTTGAAAATTTTGAATTGCTACAGTATCTCACATCTGTTACAATATTCCCATGCGCTACAATAATATTTTTTTCCAGAAAATGTTGTGCCCAGCCTCACGTTTGATACAGTAGTATAAATAGTGAATTTTGGGTTCTTCCATTTATATAGAGGAGTAGATGCAAAACTGACAGTCCTCAATATAAATTTGATAATGATAGGCTATTGGCTTTCAACCCATTTTTCAGATCCATTAATGATCCAGTCCACAATTTCGGCCCAATTCTCCACCACGCGATTTCGCCCGACAGCTCCCCAGCAAAAAATCCGTGGACCCCACTACAAACCCCAAACCCAGCCCCGTAATTTCGGCGGCGAGCGACCGCACGCCTCAAGATAAAGAAGAGCAAAAGCCCGTTCAAATTCTCTCCTCTTGATCGCGACTCTTTTTAATTCCCTCCAACACAAAAAACCAGCGATCTTCATCTCTCGGTCGCCGATCGCGACGGCGACGTTCGTAGCGTCGCGTCGCCTCAACTCGTCGCCGGCGATTCTCACGGCGGTTCTGCGCGATGGCGCGGCCGATCTCGACCGGGTCCGGAGAGGAGAGAGACACATTCGGCCCGATCAAAGTCCCAAATGATAGGTTCGAACTCTTTAGCCGGCTAATTTGGACGATCATTTCTCGATTATTGATCTTTTTAAGGGTTTTGTTGAGGGTTGTGGGGAGCGCAGACGCAGAGATCGCTGCAGAACTTTGATATCGGCGGTGGGAGGGAGCAGACACCTGAACCGATTGTTAGGGCTTTTGGTGTTCTGAAGAAATGCGCAGCGAAGGTCGTTATTTATCTATTTATCTATTTATTGTTTAGGCTTTTATGTTTTGGTTCTCTTAGTGGAAATGCCTAGTAGAAAACAGGCTAGCTAGCTGCACTGACAGTTCACAGTGAGCAGTGTTAGTTGCTTATGCCTGAGGAATTTGTTTGTGACTAACGATTACTAGCTCTTCTGTTGATTTAACGGAATTAATGGCTTCGTTTTGAGTAATGATGTTGGTTAAATATAAGCTCTTTGCAGCTTTTCTAATGTCTTCCCCGTTTGAAGTTCGTATACATTAGTGGAGCTTGTCGAGTACCTAACACATGTAATACCTCTTATTGAAATTCTGTTGCTTTTAAGTTCTAAAGTATACAATTAAAAATTCACATCTTTTCACTAGGAAATATCAGCGTTATTTGATTTCTGGATGTTCTGATTATGAGAATAATTGCCTGGGGCCTGATTATGATTGTATTTCTCTGGCATCCTACAGTTTTCTCAATTTTTTTACACAAATATTTGCTCATATTGAAACCCAACATTTGTTGGTGCAGGTGAACATGGAGTATGGTCTTGATCCAACTATAGGAAAAGCAATAATACAAGCTGCCGAAGAGGTTGCTAAGGGGAAGTTGAATGATCATTTCCCTCTTGTTATATGGCAGACTGGAAGTGGGACTCCGAGCAACATGAACGCCAATGAGGTCAGCATCTATGGGTTCACATATTTATTGCTCTAGCATGGAAGTGCTAATATTTTTAATTAAGGAATAAAATGTCACATCTATACTTAGCATTATTGTAAACAGGGAAAAAATGGGTATAAGCTGAAAACTCAATCCCTAATAAGCTGTCAAGAGATAGGTTAGTGGAGAGATTCATGTGATGATGACATCCAACTGGTGGGCACCAGCATTTCCTATCTCTT
>NC_033798.1:2428491-2438395 GCF_001876935.1 Asparagus officinalis | reverse complement strand
TAGCAACCCATTGTAAACGTAGTTTCAGTTTTTTCCCAAAGAAAGAATGCTGGATATAATGGTGTACATGTTTTGTTGAGATTCCCAGAAAATGTAGTTTCAAACATCTCTTCTTTTTCCTCTTTTTGATATATTACCTTTACTCCCTCTCCCAGTGAAACTCAGCAATGTGATGTCCATCCATCTTAGACAATATGTAATCATCTTTTTAGATTTTAGATTGGACAAGTTTTTTATTCGTGAAATAAAGTAATTTTATTCTATCAGGCATTATATCTGAAGGTCTATAATATGATACTCTCTTCAGTATTGCATTCTAGAACTTTAAATTTTGATTACCCTTTTTTGTCTGTTGGAATATAAAATTATAACCCTCAACCCTCACCATAAATTTAGAGTTTCGGTCTAGTGGCAGGGGCTCTAACATGACATTGGAGCAATCAAGGTCCAAATCCTAATTCCCACGAATTTCTAAAGCGGATTAAAAGAAAATACCGCTCTGAGTCCAGCTTTCAACGAAATGGTCCTCAAGCTGCGGGGGCATGTGAGAATATAATTATACCTCTCAAACCCTCACCATAACTTTGGAGTTTTGGTGTAGTCGTAGGGACTTTATTGTCAAAATACAAATTTTAGTACTCATTTTTTTCTTTTTATTGTTTGCTTTCTTGTTCCCAGGTGATTGCAAATCGAGCGGCAGAAATACTTGGTCATAAACGTGGTGAAAAGTTTGTACACCCTAATGACCATTTTAACCGGGCTTAATCTTCAAATGATACATTTCCAACAGTAAGTTTTAGTTCTATGCAGCCATCTCTGTGTGGGCAGCCTAGGTTCTTTAGATATTTGTTAGTTCTAGACCAAGAGGGAGGGAGAGAAGGATATATGGGTCATATTATTCAAAGATCTAGCTGGCTTTTTTACTCTTAGATTCCTTGAGAGCTGTTGTTACTTTCAAAGTTCTATGATTTTGCAAACTGTAGTTCACAACTAAGGTGCTCGTGATTATCCTCAGTTATGGTTCCAAAGAATCACATGTCATGATGAGGTGCTCGTGATTATCCTCAGTTATGGTTCCAAAGAATCACATTTCATGATAAGTCGCAAAGATAAGCTATACAAACCTCAGTTTGGTTTTTTGCAGTTAAGTGATTGAAACTGAAGCAATCTAGATTTAAGAAGGCTCACAGTGCCAATCCAAAGGGACTACATTTGCAGCATAATCTTAAACTTCATTCACTAGCTTTATGTGATCCTTGTTGAATTCTACTATCTTATCTTGTGCATATTTTCCTACCATTTGCTGAGAAAATATGTCATGTGCCATTATAATTATCACCTTCTCTTTCATCATCTAAATATTTTCCTATGAACCTGGGATTGGCTATGGAAGACAATAGAAATTCTTTACTTATGTCCTATGCAAAAATGACCAAATTTGGCAAATAGGGACTTTTCCTTGAAGTCACGAAGGCCAGTTGGTAAAAAGAAAGCTAGTGTATCATTAGACAAATGGAGCCTTCTACCCTAGCAATATGACTTGTGTGCCTGCCTGCATTATCCTATATACTTCTTTTATGGCCTAACAAGTTGTCTTTACAATGTTTTGCAGCTGCACACTAACATATAACTGAACTGCCCATTTCAGGTTATGCACATTGCTGCAGCTGTAGAAATTAATTCAAGGTTCATACCAATTTTAAAACAGCTGCTCAGCTCACTGGACGCGAAGGTCGAAAATCTGAGTTACTCTAGATATTCTTTTAGGATTAAATCCCACCTTTGTGAATGCTTTTTAAATACTTTTTGTCTTGCTTTGAGAACATGTATTACTTGTTATCTTAGCCTCGTTTATTGTGTTTGTATATTAGAGCTTCTTTCTCTCTCTCTATATATGTATTGCCTGAATGTCTAGGTGTCTATCATATTTTCTTTTCTTAATAAGGCTAGTTTTATGGGTAAGAAATTTTTGAATAAAAGTGGCTGATTTGATAGCTAGCTTGGTCATTATAGTTTTAAAGACTCAACCACATACATGTTTATTTTGCAAAGTAGTTTGTTGATATCTGAGTTGAATACTATCTTTCCTGCTGCCTTTCACCAAAGCTTAACCTCAATTTCCTGTTTGTTAGTATTTAGTGCTCCTCAGTCCTTTTAGTCTGCACCATTGCAACTATGCACAATACTGGTCGTCGTCTTGGAAATATTTGACAGTCATGCTGATATGAAATACTGGACGGAGAGGCGTGTTTCCAAATTGTCTAACTGTTTGAATCTTTTTTTCCCACATCTTCTTCACTATTAGAGATTTCTTTTTATTGTATCTTGAGGATATAATAATTGCTACAGACATACGATACATCTTGCATTTATTGATGTGACATTTTCTCCAGTATATCTGATTTTTGTATTTGTTTAAAAATTTCCTTTTCAGTCAGTTAAGTTCAAGGATATTATTAAAATTGGGCGGACACATACTCAGGATGAGACTCTATTAACGCTTGGGCAGGAATTCAGTGGTTATACTACGCAGGTTAGACCATGCTGTTTAGACTCTAGTAGATTGGTATTTATCTGATCATGAACTTTTAATGCACAACTCCTTAACTTACAGAGTTCTCATTGTAGGTGAAATATGGCATTTCTCGGGTGACTGACACTTTGCCTCGCATGTGTCAGGTATGTTTCACCATAATATTAACACGAAACTGATATTTGATATCAATCCATTTTCTTATTTGAAATTATTATATGAGCAGCTTGCACAAGGTGGTACTGCAGTTGGAACTGGATTGAACTCTAAAAAAGGGTATGGATGGTCTTCTGATTTTTCTCTCTGTATACTATGTGTTTATATTTAGCTGAAATGCTGCAGTGGCATTGTGGTAGGGAGTTGTTAAATTAAGTAGATATATTCTTTGCCACTTGCTAACTATTTATTTCATTTTAACCTATTTTATACTATTGCTCATGTGTTGTCTATCACCATTTCATATTTATATACTGTCGCGCATTGATTTGTTTTTTTATTGCATTGTTGTTTTAGATTTGACGCCAAGATTGCTGCTGCAGTGGCTGAGGAGACTGGACTACCGTTTGTCACTGCAGAAAACAAATTTGAAGCAGTAGTTAGTATTCTTCCTCTCATCACTACTCTTCTATTTGTTAGGAAGGGAAACAGTTGATTAAATTATTTCTTCATCTTTCAACTGGTCACTGACTGCGGTATTTTGAGTGACATGGATACTGACTATTGACTAATACTGAAATATGTTCTGTGATGTTGTATGCGAAGATGTTCTAGGTTCTAATAGACTGAACTCAGAGCTAAAGGCTCTACAATTGTGGACCTAGCAAAATGTGGATGTTTTCCTTAGGTAATAGAAATGATCTAAAAGATAGTCCTAGAGAATAAATCACATGGTTAAACAACAGAATTACGAAAAAGCAAAAAGCGACCTAGATCACCTTAACGAATTAATATCCACATAGACTTGTTCCTTCACACCCACTTTGTAATTGAAGATGCATTTTGTAATTTCAGATACAATCTTCAATTACAAACCTAAAGTCATTCTTCTACGTTATGTTATCAAGAAGAAGCTTTCAATTAGCTGTATGGTAATCCATCTTGGACACCAGACTTTTGTACTTTTACATACCTTTTTATATTTCGTAATCTTTTATTAAAATCCTTTTTTGGATTCTAGAGCCTTTCCTCTGGGGCATATTATCAGGAGGAAGGTTCAGCTAGCTGTATGTTGTTCCCCAGGTTATGATCTTTCTGGGTGCTTGCATATTCTCTGTCATATTGTCATTTTCAATTTGGAATCAAGTCATCTTCAGAGTTTACATTAACTTGATTGGAACATGTAATCTTTGATTTAAAGTGTCGTCATTTGGTATATGATTTTACTATCCCTCATATAAGCTGATTCATGACTGTTTCTTGTCAATAGTTATTCACTTTCTCATAGGAAAAAGATGTTTGGGCTAGTTTAATTCGCTTTCATTTCTAATAATTTTCTTGTTGTTCCCCCAAATAAAAGGTAAAAATTCTTGGCTTAAAATTGATTTCGGAAGTTTGAAACCAAAATGGTGTTGACCCCATCCTGATCTGGGCTCTTCAAGTCCTGGTCAGCTGAGCATCAATTCTTGCACATTTCAAAGTAACTAACTGTACCGTGCTTCTTTCACCCATGGATTCAGTTTTTTACTACTAGGATGAAATGTAAATGCAACTAATGCTTGGCACCGGAGCAGATAGGACTTTTCTGTTGACAATTTTGTCGTATTGTTCACCTTCTCTTTGTTGTTCTTGTCTGGAACTTAGTTCAATGAATTGATGGGGTGTTGTAACTAAAGGTAAAGTGACAGATTGTTGCTGTACTTAAAACTTTGTCTTGTTTCTGTCCTCTCATTTCTCTTACAAATTTAGTGGCCATTGCTATTTTGTTTGTTTGTATCCGGCATTTCTTAAATCCTGCTGGTTGCTTTGGTCAATTGTCTATTGGCAGTAAAAACATCTCTTATCAGATTAGTAAATTCTTTATCCTCTAGTGTTAGCTGATACCATATTCATATTGGTCTTTTCTATCAGGCAGCGCATGATGCATTTGTTGAGGCCAGTGGAGCTTTAAACACAGTTTCTGTTTCTCTAATGAAGATAGCAAATGACATACGACTCTTGGGAAGGTGTATAGCTTTATATATGATTCTACTTTACATGGATATTCTTATGTCATAAATAATTGACTAATTTTTTTGCTCTTTGTAGTGGTCCTCGTTGTGGACTAGGAGAGCTTATATTGCCCAAAAATGAGCATGGTAGCAGGCATTATGCCTGTATGCATCTTTACTCAGTCAATTCTATTTTTACATAAAGCTTTTCTATTGTTTATAATTTAAATATGATAACCATTTTGTTGGAGTCAGTTTCATCGATGATGTATTCAGTCAACCTACTTGTGTATTATGCATGATACAGTTATTTTATTTCAGGGGAAGGTTAACCCCAGTGTTATCGAGGCGCAAGGCGCAATGCGGGGCGCATAGGTCCCTTACGCGCACCATGCGCAAGGCGCACAACAAGGCGCGCGCCTCACTAACTGAGGCGCATAACTCAAATTAATATTTACCAACATCATAAGACAGAAACATATAAGCAACATATTAGTTACCTACATCCAAAATTATGAGAATATCAACTTAAATCATCAATTATGCTAACTGAATTTTTAAAGTAACAAAAAAGATACAAGAAACATGTATTTAAATCATCAAATTAAGTGATTAACAATTATGAGCATATGTTTATAAATTGTCACATAAAAAGACTAAGAAATATAATTAACAAACATGACTGTTTATAATTTTCTAGTTAGTATTCTTAATTGATATTTGCTACTTAGCTTGAAAAGATGAAGAATGAATGTAATAATTACATATTTACATGTTCATAATTTGCTATTAGCATGCTAATTAGTGAAGGAAGTTACAATTAGCAAACAAGTATACTAAATTACTAATTATTGTTTTCTTTTTATAGGTTAAACATGAAAAGATGAAAATAGATTAGCAACTAGTAAGAAAGAGTATATTACATGATATAAATATGTAATTATGTAAATTATTTAAAAAAATAGAAGAAATAGTATGTTACATAACACAGGTGCGAGGCGCGCGCGAGGCGCGCGCGAGGCGCACGCGAGGCGCGCGCGAGGCGCACGCGAGGCGCGCGCGAGGCGCACGCGAGGCGCGAGCGAGGCGCGAGCGAGGCGCACGCGAGGCGCGAGCGAGGCGCACGCGAGGCGCGAGCGAGGCGCACGCGAGGCGCGCGCCTCGCTGCATGCAGCGCCCCGCCTCGCGTGCGGGGCACATTTCGCCCAGGCTGAAGCGCCCCGCGCCCGGGGCGCGCCCGGGGCGCGCGCCTCAATAACACACTTAACCCTACTCAGTGTGAGGCTCTCACCATGGTTTGTGCTCAGGTAACACATTTTCTACCTTATAAGAATGTATACCCAAGGATCCCTTTTTTCAAGTGGTTTTGCTTTTGAAGCATTTTATTTATAGTTTTATAACAGTAAATATATTTGTAATTGATCAAATCTAGTGAATACCTTAAATATGTTAAGCTGGTAATATTATGTGCGCGTGCGCGCATGTCTGACATTTCTGCAGCTTCAAATAAATGCTGTGAATAGCTTACTAGGTAATTTATTTGTCGACTTGTGAGAGGATTTGTTGAAAAATATGGAATAGTCATACAGTCATTAACTAAATGTTTGGTCTTTTGAATTTCTTAAGCATTTTATGCTAAGCATTCTATTCTTTGTGCTTTCCCTTTTTCCGTAGAGTGAGGGAGAAGAGGTAGGACGGCTACTTCCAGGTGTATAAATGGTAAGACAGTTATATCAAGGTGTACAGGATTGATTGGCTATGCAGTTAGTGTTAATGGTAGGCGTCTTGCAGGAATAAAATTATGGTATCATTTATGGATAAGGTGTGGCAGAACAGGGTGAGAGAACGGTTAAATAGAACACTAGAGTTAGGACTTGAAAAGGAAAGAATGATTGCCGAGGTCTAGTTGTTGCAATGTGCATCAAATGCCATTGATAATCCTAGTGACACCAGCAAGCCTGGGTACCTGTGGAGGCCTTCCCAGATATCCCTCAAATGTTGATTTTAAGATGTAAAATGGTTGCAGGAATCCTTGGCTTCTTGTATTGCTACATATTAAATTTTCACTCTAGCAAGAAACAGAGATCCTCCATGACAACTGTTCGATGGGAACTCTTTGCTCCTTATTATTTTACCTCCTTGCAGAGCATTATTCCCTGATCTTCTTGGAAATCTTAGATTTACTGAATGAATATTTTCGTGATGGAGTTATAGGGTGCTTAATTCTTACCGTGGAATTTGGTAAGTATTTACTGCCTTAAAGACACCTAGTGCAAGTAGAGAGCTGCTTTTGGACTTTTAGCAAGGGCCTCTCTAGTTCAATTAGAAAGTCATTCTGCTCTCACCAGGGAGATTTCTTTCTCTTTCCCATTTGAGAACTACGTCTATGCAAATTATGCAATAAACAATTGCCACATCCAAGTAATCACATCACATTTTCTTTCTGGATTGTTGCAAATGATCAGGAACTTCTAGTCTGATAACAGTTCCAAGTGCAATGAGGTAAACAATCATTCATCCATTTTACGATGTTCGCGAGATCATGGGATGATATCATTATACTATACTGTGAAGCATCCTGAGTTGAATTTAATTTTCAGGTTAATTTGAGCTTTGTCAGATTTTGTCCTTCTATAAGTGATGGTACCATTTGATCCGATAGTGTACTGCTCAAAGGGCCTTATATAGCATACTCTTAGAACTATTTCTTTAAAGCCAGGAAGGCTCATCCAATGATTTTGTATATTGCAGGTGATGGGTAATCACGTAGCTGTTACTGTTGGTGGAGCAAACGGTCATTTTGAACTTAACGTTTTCAAGCCAATGATTGCTAGTGGCCTGCTTCGTGTATGATTTGCTCCAATTAGCTATATTAAGTTCCTGATTGATCTTTAAGTAGCACTTAACTAAATGACAGATATGCCTTCTCTTTATTCTTTTTTTGGTTAATCTTGCTTTATGTTGATAATGCCAAATAAATTTAGTTATTTTTGACAGTCTTTGAGATTACTTAGGGATGCACCCCTTTCATTTGAAAAGAACTGTGTGAGAGGAATTCTAGCAAACCATGAAAAAATATCTAAATTATTCCATGAGGTAAGTTTTAGTGATGTGAACTTCTATTTTACTCAATGTCATCAGTGGTGGTGTAAAAATAACAGTAACATGTTCTTTTGTTCATTTTTTATGCATTGGCAGACAGTGTTTTCAGAGTTGCGGCACGCCTCACTGCGCCTCATGCGCCTTACGAAGCGAGGCGGTGGCAAAACGCCCTACTTCTGATGCAGCAACGCCTTTTGCGCCTCGCGTACATCCTTATGTGGGCGGTGTGCGACTCGCATCACTCGGACGTGCGCATCACGTTGCGCCTTGTGCATGTGCGCGTAAAGATGCTTAGCGCCCCGCATTGTGCCTCGCGCATTGATAACTGTTGGCACTCTCTGATGCTTGTCACATCCTTAAACCCTGTAAGTTAGTGGTTTACAGTCATTTTTAATACTCTATTTCTTTGTACAGTTGTCATCTTAAATCATGTTACATATGACCATAGTTCTTGAAACAGAAAATTGGGTATGATAAGGCTGCATCTGTTGCCAAAAAAGCTCATAGGGAAGGGACAACGCTGAAGGTAAGGATAATTCACAAGTTTCATTATGCTTTTCTGGCATTTGGTTATTTATATAATTATATATTTATATTCTTTTCGTTCTGTATTATATACTTGCGTGAAGATACATATTTACTTCCTTAAATTCCCATCAGCTGCAAGGCAACCTATCCTACTTGTTACATGCCCACACTTAAAAGTCCATGACATACTGCTGACATAGCTTAAGCTCATGCCACCAAGGAGTAGCCTAGGTCTGGGTTAAATATGGTAACATTGCCTAATGTAATTTTGATGTACAGAAGCTGCCAAAATGTGCAGCCAAAAAGGTATCAACTTTGGACAAGGCCTAGCCCTTATTGCTGAGGCCTTGCAGTTGTATAGTGTGCTGTTGTAGGATGTGAATAACTCTCTGCCCTTCTGGTATGGCAAGAATTAAAGTCACATCATCCTTAGAAATTGTCGGTGTACTGTGGATATGTATATGAATAGATTGGTGAATAACCTAATAAAATAAAGTTTTAGGCGGTTTTTAATTAGAAGATACTATTTATCAAGAGGTGAAGAAATCGTGCATCTATTCAACAATTCTCTTTTAATATGTGAATTAGTGATTCTCATTCATAATAACATGTCACATCGACATAAAAAAAGGCATCAGATCCCAATGAATGTGAAGTTAAGCCACCATATGATTGTGGTCCTTGTTCAAGGAGTTTTGCTAAGGCGAGTGGGCCCCACAAAGCTGTGGGGCCCACTCGCCTGCCCCCCTCCTCCTCACGCGAGTTGGCTCGCAGCGGGGCCCCCGCGAGCCAAAAAGCATTTCCGTTGTTCAAGTGATGGTATCTTCACCATAGATCCTGGAACTTCAATTAAAAATCAGTAATTGAGGGCTCAAAGTCACTAAGTTAGCTGTGACTGTACTGACATGTCAATTCAATGTTTTCACTTGTTTAATGTTTCACAAAGATCTCAGAAAGTCTCCAATAACAGGTTATTGGGACAGTTTTTACTCGTTTACTTTTGTAGGCGTCAAAAAATGCTGAAAGAGATCCAAATACAGCTCAAGAGGAAATTATCCAAAAAGGCAGAAGAACACAAGTCTTGACTGTCTCGCCGTGCGAGACAGACTTGACTGTCTCGCCGTGCGAGACAGTCTTTACTGTCTCGCGGGCGAGACAGACTTTTATTGTCTCGCCCATGCGAGATAGTCTTTATTGTCTCGCCGTGCGAGACAGAATTTACTGTCTCGCACGTGAGACAGCTTTCAGATGGTCAAAACTACCTTTGCAACTGCCCTACACGTGGCCACTAACTGTTCAAGAACGTGGGAAACGTCATGGGCGAGAATCACGTGGATAACTGCCAAAATAACGGAGTTTGAAACGTGGGAAGGCAGTTAAGATGAAAACTGCCTGCGATGTAGACAGTATTTTACTGTCTCGCTGGGCGAGACAGCAAATTTACTGTCTCGCTGGGCGAGACAGCAAACACTGTCTCGGCCAGCGAGACAGCAAACACTGTCTCGCCATACTGATTTCTATGATTGCTGAGTTTTTGTAGTTACAGACCCTTGAGGCTATAAATACCCCCCTAGGGTCACTTCTGACGAGGATC
>NC_033798.1:2424143-2428246 GCF_001876935.1 Asparagus officinalis | reverse complement strand
TCTTTTGAATTTGTTGTAATCGACCGAAGATATAATGAATTCCATAACAAAACCAACTTTTGACGCAAACAAACTGGCGACCACAGTGGGAGCCAACGGTCTCGCTGCCGAGACCGTCGTGTCGCAGCCAATCATCAAGATCCTGATTGAATCAACGGTCGAGTACGAGTTCGACCAAACAAAGTTTGAGGAGTATTTGTCGTCCTCATCTGTAAAGTCTTCCTCGCCTCGCAAATGCAGGAAGATTTCATCTTCAATGAAGTTATCAAATGCAACGGATGAAGACTCTGGCTCGATTGTTGCTGAAAATTTTAATCACAACAACTCTGCTCAATAACATAACTCCCTAATTAAGGAGTCATTCGATCTAAATTCGCCACTGACAAAGAGGGCTCGTCAAAGGCGACGCCAATGCCGCGCTCGTCAATTGGCTAAGGCATTGGAACAAACCGACGGGGTTCGTTATCACGCGGACCTAGAGTCGAGGAGGCATCGAGTGGTTCAGTTGTCTCAACGACCAATTACTCATATCTCTGCTAAGTTAGCGATGGAGGAATGGACTACAGTCAAAAGGGCTCGTTCAACCCTCAAAGAACGTATACAAAAACGTCGCGCAAACGCTGCTCATGCTCGTGCTCTAGTACAACAAAGACGAGAAAGGAACAAGAAAACGGTGGCCAAAGAACCATCGGAACTCTGCCAAGTTTGGATTCCAAAATATGGAGTTGTTCAAAATCAGCATTCGGAGCCCGTCAAGACTCCATACCCACAAGGGGGTGGTTTTAGACGTGCGACTCCCGACATAACCTTGGATCGCTCAAAGACAAAAATGAATTGTCCTGAGAATGCCAACAAGGTTTTGCACCCCCAGAAGAAGACGCATTCACCAAATGATATCGTCATACCTGGGAGGTCATGCCAACAGACGATACGATTTTTTGGCAATCATACCGATGAATCGTATTATCAAGTTGGGGATGTGAATAAATTTCGAAAAAGAATTATTCGCTCTCATTCAGAGAAGTACTCACGATCACCTCTGATCAGTTCACTCAAATACTTCAAGAAGCTCTAGCGAAGCAACGTGAAGAAATTAGAGCTGAAGTGAAGACAGAGATGAAGTTAGCTATTCAACAAATGAGAGAATTGCTAATTCAACAACCTCAACCTCCTGAGTCCAGTCAGCGAGCTGAATCCAGCCACCACACTCAGAATGGTGTAGATGACAGTGATCCAGAAGTGGATGAAGTCATTATGGCTGATACACCTTCCAATGACAATAATATTGGGGGTGGTTCAACAGATCCTCCCAATAACAACATTGGTGGTGGTTCAATTGTACCGTTTAGTAATACTGGGGGTGGCCCAAGTATCTCTGCTCGACATTATTCAGAAAGAGACGATGACGGGAAAATGAAAAAGCTTGAAGACAAAATCAATGCTTTGATGACGGCTCAAGAAGTTAAGAAGGCGGGTATTCCATGTCCTTATCCGAGGGAATGGGATTCAATACCATACCCGACCAAATTCAATCTGATTAACTTCACACCGTTTGAGGGGAAGAGTTCGCCGATTCAGCACTTGATTTATTTCAAGTCTCATTTGGGCATGATCTCTGGAAATGAGGCTTTAATGGTCCGGTCATTCGTTGGCACCCTTCGCGGACCCGCATTCGATTGGTACCGACGGCTTAAGCCAGAGAGCGTCAATTACTGGGATGACATGGAAAGTTTATTCCTCAACAATTTCTTTGATGATGACACTGAAGTGTCAATCGGAACACTTCTGGATGAGAAGCAAAAAGACGGAGAGTCAGTCGACAATTTTGTCAAACGCTTCCGTGATAAGGCAATTAGTTGCAAAGATCCTGTTACAGAAGAGTTCATCTTGCAAACATGCTACAATAATCTCTCCATCGATGTCCTGGAAGTCCTGGGGGTTGAGCCGTCCACAACTTGGAAGGAGTTAAAATTTCGTGGCGAACAAGCTGAACACTTTCTTAAAAGAAAGAAAGTTGAGAGAGGCCAACAAATGACATCTGCAATCATTGGGAACGCAACTTTCGATCCGAAGTTTCAAAAAAGAATATTCATTCGAAGAGGATGAAGCTCCAGCCATATTGGAATACCTCCTCGCTAATGACAAAATCGAGCTACCACCTATTAAAGATCATGATGGTGCTAAGATGATTACGGATCCGAATTACTATGCGTACCACAGAAGGATTCTTCATCTCACCGAGATTTGCTTTGGACTCAAAAACAAGATCCAAGCCCTAATTGACTCCGGCGTCATAACGACGAAAGAAGTCGAGTAAAGACGACCATATTACTCCAGTGGGTGCACGAGTATAAACTGTTTCCCCTAACTCCAGTGGGTGCACGAGTATAAACTGTATCCCCTCACTCCAAAGAGTATATGAGTATAAACTGCTTCTCGGTTATCCAACTAAGTACAATGTTAAACCCAGTCTCGCAAAGGAAACTGGGGGTGGATGATTTATATAACGGGAAGTTCCTGGAGAATCTTATATTCTTAAGGATAACCCGAACATGCGACTGAGGATAACGTACTCCTCATTACACCCAGTTTTACAAAGAAACCTGGGGTGGATAATTCATGTAACGGGAAGTTCCCGGAAGAATGTTAAATGTAATATTCTTAGGGATAACCCCGATCATTATGAATAAAGTGATAAACACTAAACTCCTACTATGACTTCCGAATACTCTTTTGCTGAGATGAGATTCGATCACCCCTTTAGATCAATCTTCCCTCAAATTCCCATCTTGGTCAAACTTTTAAACAGTTAGGACCAAAGCCAAAATCCCCTCTCGATTCGTTCCATGAACGAGAGGTCCACAAATTGAATGATCAAACCTTTAAACAGTTAGGATCATCTCAGAACTCCCACTTGGTCAAACCTTACTATAGTTAGGGCCAAAGCCAAAGTCCCCTCTTGATTCCTTCCATGAACAAGAGGTCCACCTTTGATTTGTGCAATCAAACCTATAAAAGTTAAGATTGCTTCAAATTTCAATTGATCAAACCTTATTCAGATTCTCTGAATAGAAATCCCACTTTAAATTTCCTTTGTACCAGGAGATAGAATATAAAATTCTTCCTCTCCGATTCCGGGTTCATCTCTACCAACAAACAAGAGATCAGGAGATAGAATATAAAATTCTTCCTCTCCATCATCGGGTTTATCTCTACCAACAAACAAGAGACCAGGAGATAAAATATAAAATTCTTCCTCTCCATCATCGGGTTTATCTCTACCAACAAACAAGAGACCAGGAGATAGAATATAAAATTCTTCCTCTCCGATTCTGGGTTCATCTCTACCAACAAAAAAGAGACCTGAATACTCCAATAGGTACACGAGTCTAAACTGTTTTCCTACCCTCAACAGGAAGTTTCTGGAGAATATTACTCAGAATATTCTTAAGAATAACCTGAATACTCCAATAGGTACACGAGTCTAAACTGTTTTCCTACCTTCAACAGGAAGTTTCTGGAGAATATTACTCAGAATATTCTTAAGAATAACCTGAATATTCCAAATAGTATCAACTTGACGACAAGAGCTGATTTCACAAGTACAAGTTCCAGCTTTAATTCAAGATCTCTACAATGGACAAGCGATAAACGCGATGCCGGGAAGAATCTTAACTATTCTACAAAGCACTGAATAGATTGAGAGACAAAGAGATCAAAAGTTGAAGCCACCTACGGGTTCCTCTACACGATCTACTCAACCAAGCATTGAAAGGATCGTAAGTAAGATCTATCTTATCCAAAGCATCCCAGAACTCCTCTATAAAAGATTGAGTCTGGAATACTTTGGAGGGGGTATCTGTAGGCGTCAAAAAATGCTGAAAGATATCCAAATACAGCTCAAGAGGAAATCATCCAAAAAGGCAGAAGAACACAAGTCTTGACTGTCTCGCCGTGCGAGACAGACTTGACTGTCTCGCCGCGCGAGACAGTCTTTACTGTCTCGCGGGCGAGACAGACTTTTACTGTCTCGCCCACGCGAGACAGTATTTACTGTCTCGCGGGCGAGACAGACTTTTACTGTCTCGCCCACGCGAGACAGT
>NC_033798.1:2394193-2424122 GCF_001876935.1 Asparagus officinalis | reverse complement strand
TGTCTCGCGGGCCGAGACAGCAAACACTGTCTCGCCCGTCGAGACAGCAAAAGCTGTCTCGCGAACCTGTTTTCTGCCAACTGTTCTTGGAGGTTATAAATACCCTCCTAAGGCCATTTTTTTCAAGGGCTGATCATTTTGAGCACTTCAGAGCAATCCAGAGCAGAGAGAGAGCAGAGGTCTTGAACTTTCGGCCACTCCTTGATAATCAGGCTTTGACTTGATTTCAAGAAGAACGACTATCTTACATCGATAAGATATCGTTTCAATTTCTCACTTCGATAGACGAAGTCAGAATCATAAACCCCTCACGATTCAATCAGAATCTGTGACTTGGCGGTCCACGAGTCAAAGCGCTCCCGGCACAGGCAAAGATCCCACGAAAGCAGTGATCCAAACAACGATCCTGCGTTTATTTTCTCAAGAGTTGTAATTTTCTTTTTGTTGTGTAAAAGAGTCTTATAAAAAGGCTGTTTTCTTTGAGTTTTATTGTAATCGACTGAAGAGACAATGAATTCGACAACAAACCCAACTTTTGACGAAAACAACTTTGCTTTAGATTTAAAAGGAATTTATTTGCAGAACATGTGAACAAGTATCATGTAGCTTGTTACTTCAGAGAAAAAGTCTCATGTTAGCATGTTTGACTCATGGAATGACAGTTGCTTGTTCGCACATAATCTATCTGAGTCTGAAATTTTGAAAAAAAATAAAAATAAATAAAGACCATTGTCTAGAAAATTGCATTAGTCAAGCAGTTTCTTGGTGTGTCTGAGAATTTCCTTCAGTTTATGTCCATTTTAAGTTGTTGCGCTTTAGATAATGTAATTTTTTTATCACTTCAATAAGGATTGAAGCAAAGAACTGTAATATGTCATGCGCAACAGATATGAGGATGTGTGTGTTCTAACGTTGAGTTGATGCCTTTCTCTTCCTGCTTCGTCTCCCTTACATGCTAAATTTGGAGCTTTTCTCCTTTACTTCACATCGATGTCGTGGAAATTCTCGACTATTATCTCAAATTCTGGAGTCTTAATGATTGTTCGTAATCATCTTCGATATAAATTTTCTTTATTCTTGTTGCCAGTTAGAAACAATCTTTTTGTTTTTGCAGGATGCTGCATTGAATCTTGGAGTCCTGACTGCCCAAGAATTTAATGAACTTGTGGTACCATAGAAAATGGTTGGTCCATCTGACTGATAGCTAATTTGCGATAGAAGTATTGGAACTGTTGTTGGAGAAACAACTGATAGATCACCACTTAATTCGAGGTCTAGCCCGACTAATAACGCATCATTTTTGTTTAGATTTGTAGTTAACTATCGTTTTAACTTTTCAGTCAAAATATTCTTTGGCTCACCAGGGCTACTTATATCGAAACTTTTGGCGTCAGACTTCAACAATGCAACTTTGACGAGGATCTCTATTTGGGTTTGGAGAGAATGATTTTGGAGAGAATGAGTCTGGTGAGAATAAGAGAGAGAAAATTGAGGGAGAAAGGTGTTAGCCGAAAGCTCCACCAACCCCAGCCCCTTTTCTTGACATTTGTAAAAAGGTGGCCCCCACTTTTATGACATTTGTGAAAAAGTGGCCGAAGAGTTTGAAGAAAGAAAAAGTATACGGGTCCCACTAGTTAATTATTATTAGTGGCGGGTCCCACTAATAATATTTTATTAGTGCATAGTGTTTCCCAAACACTATAAATAGGGCCCTAAACTCTTAAGAAAATCTCATCCCAGAAACAACTCCTCTTATAGAAGAGTAAGAGAAAACATAGAGAGAGTTTGTGAGAGTTCTTGGAGTGTATCTGATCAAGAGAGGGTGTTCTCTTGGATCTATTCTTTTGGGATATAAAAGAATTTGGCGTCGTCGTTGCACCGTGGAGTAGCTCTGAAGGAGTGAACCACGTATATCTGTGAGTACTCTGGTTGATCTTGTGCCTTTATTTTGTGTATTGCGTCTCCGTTAGAGGCGTTCTTATTGGGGTGTATCCTAACAACTGGTATCAGAGCCTGACTTAGAGTATATATATCTGCTTATCGTATGCTCTGTGGCTGGCACTAAAAGTGGATCCTCCACATCAGAAAATAAGTTAGATTAATATTTACTCTTTTAAGGCATTGGGCACTATTCACGTGCACGACACTATTCACGTGTATGGTACTATTCACGTGTACGGTACTATTCACGGATACGGTACTATTCACGGATACAGTACTATTCACGAATACTGTACTATTGACGAATACGGGAAAGACGTAATCTTTCGCCATGGGATCTACAGTTGAAGACAACAGGCTTCGAATTGAGAAGTTCGGCGGCCAAAATTTCAGGTATTGGAGGATGCAAATAGAAGACTATTTGTACCAGAAGGATCTCTTCCTACCCCTCCAAGGAGAGGCGGGGAAACCTGAGAAGATGGACGACGATAAGTGGAAGGTGCTCGATCGTAAAGCACTTGCCACCATCAGGCTCAACCTTCACCAGCATGTGACTTACAACGTCTCGCATGCGACCACCACCAAGGAGTTGATGGAGGCCTTGGAGGCGCTGTATGAGAAGCCGTCTGCTTCAAATAAGGTGTACCTGATGAAGAAGCTATTCAATCTCAAGATGCAGCAAGGAGCTCGCGTGGCGGACTTCTTGAACGAATTTCAGGCTGTGGTGCAACAGCTTGCTGCAGTAGATCTAAAGTTCGACAACGAGATCCAAGCTCTTCTGCTACTTTCTTGTCTACCAGATTCATGGGAGAATATGGTAATGGCGGTGAGCAACGCTAATGGCAATGACAAGATGAAGCTCGAACGGTGAGCAGCTAATGACAATGACAAGATGAAGCTCGACACAGTGGTTGTGGCAATTCTGGATGAAGAATCTCGCCGCAAAGTCTCAGGAGCTGAGGCCTCTAGCAGTGGGAGTGCTCTGCATGTCGAGGCACGAGGGCGTGCACAGAAGAAGGGTAGGGGACGACGAGGCCAATCAAAATCCAGAGGGAAGTCTAAAGGGCCTAACCCGAATGGTTACGGTGAAGGGAAGTGCTTCAGATGCGGAAAGAAGGGCCACTTTGCACGGGACTGCAGAGTTACTGTTCAAGCATCAGCAGGGGATGATCGGGCTGACGGTGCAGCCAATCTCATGCACGAGACGGATTCGGATGCACTTCTCCTATCCCTAGAAGACAAAAGTGATGCGTGGGTCATCGACTCTGGCGCATCTTTTCATGCAACCTCACAACAAAAGCTGCTTTCATCGTTCGTGAAGAAGGACTTGGAGACAGTCTATCTTGGCGACGATCAACCTTGCAAAGTTTCCGGGAAGGGAAATTGTACCCTCAAGATGGAGGGCGGGACCACCTTGACGCTGAATGATGTTCGGCATGTACCAGATCTCAGGCGAAATCTTATATCAGTCGGGCAACTGACTGACTCCGGTTACAGAGTATCATTCGAGCAGAGAAGCTGGAAGGTGTCCAAGGGTGCCCTGGTGGTGGCACACGGCAAACGCGAGGGGTCTCTCTACATCGCCAACGGGAAGATCGACCACTTGCTTGCCGCAGGACAAGCATCATCATCATCATCCGTCGACTGCATGACTTGGCATCGACGACTTGGCCACATGAGCGAGAAGGGGATGCAGATTATGGCCGCGGGAGAGAGGCTTCCGGGTCTGAACAAGATCGATCTGACTTTCTGTGAGGACTGCATCCTAGGCAAACAAAAGAAGGTGAGCTTCAACAAGACCGGACCGGCTCCAAAACTGCAGAAATTGGAGTTGGTGCACACCGACGTGTGGGGACCTGCGCAAGTCCCATCTGTTGGTAACTCTCTTTACTTTGTCACTTTTATTGATGATGCTACGAGAAAATTGTGGGTGTTCTTCTTGAAGCACAAGTCAGATGTATTCATCATCTTCAAGAAGTGGCTTGCCTGTGTGGAGAACGAAACAGGCAATAAGCTGAAGTGCCTAAAGTCTGATAATGGAGGCGAGTATTGCAGCCAGGAGTTCGAGAACTTCTGCTCGTCCCGTGGGATTCGGAGACTGAAGACCGTCCCAGGAACACCTCAGCACAACGGAGTGGCGGAGCGCATGAATCGCACTATCTTGGAGCGCGCCAGAAGTATGAGGATCCACTCCGGATTGCCCAAGAGCTTTTGGGCTGAAGCTGTCAATACTGCTGCATACTTGATCAACCGCGGGCCATCCGCGGCTCTCAATTATGGGATACCTGAAGAGGCTTGGACCGGAAAGAAGCTGAAGCTAGAGCACTTACGAGTATTTGGTTGTGACGCCTATGTCATGACCAATCCTGCAGACCGGTCAAAGCTTGATCCAAAGTCAAAGAAGCTCTCTTTCATCGGCTATGGAGGAGATGAGTATGGGTACCGTTTCTGGGATCACGATGCGCGCAAGGTGGTGCGCAGTCGTGACGTCGTATTCCATGAGAATGCGGTGTAGACATGTTGATTGCAGGGCCCGACTTGGCCCGCATTGAGGAACTCAAGGGGCGTCTCTCCGAGTGTTTCGAGATGAAGGATCTGGGTCTAGCAAACCAGATTCTGGGAATGAGGATCATCAGAGACAGATCAGCACAGAGGCTGAGGTTGTCTCAGAAGGCCTACATTGAGAAGATTCTTGAAAAGTTTGGCATGGAGAAAGCTAAACCGGTGGGCTCGCCGTTTGCAAGTCATTTCAAGCTATCGAAGACCCAAGCACCAGAGACTGCTGAAGAGCACGAGTTCATGGCAAACATACCATATGCATCTGTCGTCGGGAGTTTGATGTATGCGATGGTGTGCACAAGGCCAGATATTGCACAAGGAGTAGGAGTTGTGAGCCGCTTTATGAGCAATCCAGGGAAACAACACTGGGGTGCGGTCAAGTGGCTTCTACGCTACTTGAGAAGCTCGTCCGACCGTTGTCTTGAGTATGGCGGGGCAGATTTGCAGCTAGAGGGCTTTTGTGATGCAGACTATGCCGGGGATATAGACTCGAGAAGGAGTACGAGCGGCTACATCTTCATCTTGGGTGGTGGAGCGATAAGTTGGAGATCCAAGTTACAAGATACTGTGGCTTTGTCGACAACCGAAGCCGAGTACGTGTCTGCAGTAGAGGCAGCAAAGGAGTTGCTATGGTTGAAGGCTTTTCTTCTCGAGCTTGGAGTAAGCTTTGAGAAATACTTCATCCACTGCGACAGTCAGAGTGCCATTCACTTGTCAGAGAACGACGCATTCCATGCTCGGACCAAGCATGTTGACGTGAAGCACCATGCCATACGGAGATGGCAAAGCAGGAACGAGTTCAAGCTTGTGAAGATTGATACGAGGTACAATCCAGCCGATATGCTGACCAAGCCAGTTCCACTCGAGAAGGTGAGGCTGTGTGCAGCCTCATATGGCCTCCGTTGAGAATGTTGAAGGCCGTGCAAGACGCCAAAGATACAATACATCCGGATGATGCAACCAAGAATGATGTGAAGATATGTTTGATACTCAATTAAATCTTCAAGTGGGAGATTGTTAGCCGAAAGCTCCACCAACCCCAGCCCCTTTTCTTGACATTTGTAAAAAGGTGGCCCCCACTTTTATGACATTTGTGAAAAAGTGGCCGAAGAGTTTGAAGAAAGAAAAAGTATGCGGGTCCCACTAGTTAATTATTATTAGTGACGGGTCCCACTAATAATATTTTATTAGTGCATAGTGTTTCCCAAACACTATAAATAGGGCCCTAAACTCTTAAGAAAATCTCATCCCAGAAACAACTCCTCTTATAGAAGAGTAAGAGAAAACATAGAGAGAGTTTGTGAGAGTTCTTGGAGTGTATCTGATCAAGAGAGAGTGTTCTCTTGGATCTATTCTTTTGGGATATAAAAGAATTTGGCGTCGTCGTTGCACCGTGGAGTAGCTCTGAAGGAGTGAACCACGTATATCTGTGAGTACTCTGGTTGATCTTGTGCCTTTATTTTGTGTATTGCGTCTCCGTTAGAGGCGTTCTTATTGGGGTGTATCCTAACAAAAGGGGTGTTTTGGAGAGAATAAAGGGAATGATGTTAGGGCTATTGAGGAAGAGAGATTGTGATAGGGCGAATGAAAATCGGGGTAGATAGATGTGAGATCGGATGAAAATTCGGAAAAGAGAAGCGAGATGAGGCTGTGCCCTAATTGTTGGGCACAACGGGGCTTCTACCTGCATAAAAGGGGGGAACTTCTGCATGCATAAATTGATGGGTGACGGTGATGCAAAATTCGTAGACTTTGGACCTTCCCGTTATACAAAAGAATGATCCTTTTATTAGACTTTACAATGGTCCTTTCCCTAACATGAAAAGTTACAATAAATAATAATAATAATAAAAAGAAAGAAAAAAGAGCCACCTCTCCTCTCTTTATGATTTATTTGAAATACATGTGCAAAGCTGCCGCAATATACAATATGTACAATAATATCACCCTCCCGACAGGAGCAGCCATGCAAGAAATTTTTACTAATAAATCGAGACTTCAGTAAAAAACTTGAGGGGAGGCATAGAATTCGCTTTCGTTGAAGAATGGTCTCAAATCCTCCTGGCACATAAAATCTAATGGAAAACAAACCAGATGACCCCTTACTGATTGCAATCTATCGAACGGATCGTTACTCGTTACATCTCCATTTTGATATGGTTCAAGCTTTTCTGGAGCGATTCCAAGATCGATTGTGGTGTGGCCGAGTTTCTCTTTCCAGTAGGACATACTTTGACGAATAGAAGATCTACATTTTATGAGATGTTTTACTTTCTTGAGAATTGGAAGGAAAAAAAAAAGACTCACAAAATAAGTTAAAGCGTGCCCAAACTATACCTTGAGTGTATAAGATCATTGGGTACACATGCAAAGACATCTTGGTAGATCATAGTGTTTGTCTGCCAAAATATAAGAAGGTTACAATGAACATCAACACAAACATTAAGCACTTAAAAGAGATCGAATAAATAAGAAACAAATAGCGAGGGCGAAAATTCATCCCTACTACAGATAAGCTATTTAAATAATATCTAGGATGATCTCAACGTTTTTTTTTAACCTTGCATCTCACAATTAAACCTTGAACTCAAAGTTTCAGAATTTTCATAGAGTCGAATAAGTTTTTATTCTTTGATACATGATCAAGAACATGTTGAAATCATTGGATATTTGTTTACAGAAAGTTCAGTGTAATACTATCAATAGTAGCACAGCAAAACTCATATTCTTACTACACGCACGCTTCCATCATAATTGTGGTGCCAAGTTTGTTGTGTAATATACTTCTATTGCCTCAGCGAAGCTGATCTTCAGTTAGTGACGTATGAATAAACATAATTTTATGAGGATTCTTAACAAGGCTTGTCCTCATTTCCGTGCGATAATAAGGAAAAGAAAAGAAAGGGGAAAAAATTTACTATTTTCCATCCATCATATATGTGAATCAATAGACTTCCCACGATGTGGCAGTTGATGGAACAAGATACAAGCCATAAGGTATTTGATCTTTGGCAACGTATCACATGGATAATTGGCCAATAGTTAGATTTAAAGGCAGTCAAGGAGGGACAAATACATAGAGGAAATAAATGAATTTGCCAAAGTTTCTGTATTCCTCACCTTTGCTGTAGTCATCCATATGTCTTCGTAAGTTGCATCAATCACAGGATCACTGATTCGATTAATCTGAAAGATTTGAAAGGAAAGTGTTGTACATACAGTACTGAAATATAAATGGAGCTCACAGAATCTGAAGAATGATCTCTTCCCTGAGGCAATAGTCAGGTTGAACACTCAACATGACCATTCTTAAAACAGCACAAGGATCAAATTTATTTGCTTCCACCATGTTGTGAAGACTAGAGACTTAATAACACTTGTAAGAAAAGTTTGGGTTGACAAACTTGTCCTCTTATTAGGTAAGCCAATGATGTAAAAGGAGGTATAAAGAAGAAAAGGTGAAGATCAAACTGCAAGCATATAAGGGCTAATAGTACACACAAAGAAAAATTCGCCTCGTCACCTATACGGATTCAAACCATTAGATGTTGGTCCCTACTTCCTGTCAAACCAAGACTCAAATTATAACTCCTAGAAGTAAGGGGACAACCAAACTCAATGAATAATCACAAAGAGCATGCGCAAAACACAAAAAGATCTTGCAAAGATTGTTGAAAAATTTATAATACGGTGATTGGTGAAATCAAACCCGGCATTTAAGATTAATGACCCTAATTAAAGTTTCTTCTTCTGAAATAAAACTCATAATATTGGAATTATGTTATATTCTAAAGAATAAAATAATTATTATATAATTGTACTTCATATAACCATGCAATGCGGGGATATTTGCTTGTACAAATATTATCCAAGGTTTAGTTGAAAATTAATAAAATGCGGGGAAAGGAAACAAAATTGACAGGTGGAATGGCCTGGACAATCTCCATCTATCACCGTGTTAACAAAAAGGAAACTAAACATAGGATTCTGCCAGAGGTATGAATATCGAACATGAATAATGCAATGAACTAGAACGTAGCCATCCATCTACATGAAAAAGTCATCCTTATATACTGAAATAACAGACGGAAAATAATCTTGTCTATTACCAGAGTTGAAAATGCATAGCAGCATTTTAGAGATACTAACCTCTTGAGGACGAAGGCCAAGATGTTCAGACCATAAAGAGAGTCGTAAGCTAAGAGCAAATTTCCCAGCTCTCCACGGTCTTCCATTCATAAATGAACCAACAGAATCTTTATCTTCAATAATGACACCAATCTACGCACGTAAACATAGAACATAAGAAGCCAAACTTGATGTTTAAAGAAGTGGTGGAAAAGTAACGTGAAAGCATAATAAAACTTATGTTATGTACTTAAATTGAGGAGCCAAGTTACCTCTTATATTGAAAGTGACACGTCTCTTTATCTATATTTGATAAATTTCACATCCTTCTCCTTACACAAAAATGTTCAGCTAGTCGGTATATGGTGTGCATAGTGCCACTAACATTTCCTCCTGAATGCACAAGATTTTACACATGCTATGTGGATCTTTTCTTGTGTTATGCATTGCTGTGACATCTGATAAGTTCATCGAACATAACAAGTACCAAACCAAGTATGAGTGATAATGTGTAATGGCATGTGTGTGTGTCTATACACACACACACACACATACATACACACATACACACACACATACATACATACATACATACATACATACATACATACATATGTATATATACATAGACATATATGTATATGTATATGCGCGCGCGCGCGCGCACACACACATATATATATAGTGGTTCTGGCAGAATATAGCGGTGTTCCTTGTCTGACGCGTATCAGGATGTACAGTTTAAGGCATTTGAAATAATACACTACGACATAGAAAATATGACACACATCTAAACTACAGTTTTAAAGTGACAGCTTAATCCAATCCAAGTCAATTAAGTTATTGATTGTGTTAAAAGGTTCATGCCACTACAAAACTCTGAATTTGTTACAATGGTTGTGGGTTATAATTTTATACCCTGACATGTCCCCATAGATTGAGCGTCTTAAAAGTTTTTTTTGCCCAACAAATACCCCAAAATTTAAAAAATATTTAACTTTGATACCCTAAATGACTTAACCGGGGTACCAAAGGCTTTATTGACATTTGGGGTATCAAAGTTAAAAAAACCTTCGGGGTACCACAGTTAAAAATGATGTAAACCTTGGGATATTAAGTGCAAATAACTCTTTCCTAAATCCATTTTAAATTTGTGGCCTAGGTTGCCTGGTACTATGTCAAAGGTCCCTTCCACTATACCAAAACTTTAGAGTTCTTCTGCAGCTGTAAAGACCTTCCACTTTGCCAAAGGTCCCTTTCGCTCCACGGAAACTCTGAAGTTGTAATTAGGGTTATAATTTCATACTTTAATTTGTCACCATAGGTAGGGTGCCTTTTTATGGATTGAAACCTAGATTCAAACTGAGTCATTTTTTTAAAATGCTCTTTAAATTCATAGGCAGTGAGAATGAACATGAATTGCTGTGATATCATGTTAAAAGCCCCTTCCATTGCAGTAAAGGTATGATACTGTCATGAGCATTAAGGTTATAATTTTATGCTCTAACAAGCTGAATTGGAAGATTTCTTCCCTTTAACATCTGGATAATATTTTACCAAATGGGTTTATTTTACTCATGCGTTTGTAAATAGTGACACATATTTACTGTTATAATAAAATGATTAAAGCATCAAGCAGAAATGAATATGCTGATTGTATACAGAAATATTTCAGGAATTCTATACATGTGTTACATCGAAAGAGGAGTTCAGATTAGGATAAAGACGATACTTAAATTTGTGCAGACAAGTATTTAGTCATTTTGTGACTCTGACAAAAGATCGTATTCGCGATTATTTCAATCTTTTAGCATGATTTAGTAAATTTGTTATTTGGGATCAATCATTCATCATAATGGTGAGATTGAGGATGATGTTGCCCATCGAATCAAATCAAGATGATTAGACTGGAGGAGTGCTTCGGGAGTGTTATGTGATCATAGAATACCTATGAGACTAAAGGGAAAATTATAGGACAGTTGTAAGGCCAATAATACTTTATGGGTCGGGGAAATTAAGAAACAACATGAGCAAAAAATGAGCATGGTAGAAATGAGAATGTTACAATAGTCTTGGGGTGTACCCTAAAAGATAGGATAAGAAACGAGTGTATTCGTAGTAAATTAGAGGTTGCCCCAATTTAGGTTAAAATGAGAGAGAATAGACTATAGTTTGGCCATGTACAACGGAGACCTCTTAGTGCACCGGTTGAGAAAATAGATAATATTGTAGCTAACGGGACAAAGGGATCTAGAGGTAGACCTAAAAGAATTTGGTTGGAAGCAATTGAGAAAGATATGGTGATCGTTAATTTAAGGAGGAGATGACCTATTAATAGAACTGAATGGAAGAATAGGATTCATGTAGCCACCTCCAAACATTTGGGATAAAAGCTTTGTTGTTGTTATTGTAGCATAATTTAGTAGATACCAACTGTTCCATATGAAATTGAATTAGCAAAAGGCATTAATGCATCCCATTCTAGTCATTAATAAATTGAAATATTTACTTCTAGTAATTCAGTTAGTCTAGCAAATATATTTTAGCCTTTGATCAAACAGACTGGAAGACTGTTTTGGGTGTCAAAAGTCCTCAGTAACTAATAATGCAAATATAACGAAAGAAGGGTACCTCAGAGTCCCGTGACCCAAGCAAACTCCTGTCATTTATATTAGCCGACCCAATTAACACCATACGGTCATCAACTATCATCAATTTGCTGTGCACATACACCTAAAAGATGCAATACAGCACTTAAAACACAGGCATGTGTGGTTCAAATACAAATAATAACAGCAACAATAAATGCAGTACATCTACTCCAATAAAACCATTCATATGTCCCACATACTTTTTGACTAGTACTTTCACAGTGGCGTATTGAGAAATTGGTGACTAGGAGCTAAATGATTTTCCTTATATCAAATTTATCATGGCACCCCTTCAACATGAGTTTAAATATGGCGAATTTAGGAAACCTTCCCTTGGCTGCATGGACCTAACAGTGATAAAAAGTAGGTTTTGTGAATAGTCAAGTAGCCTTCTAGAATTTCTAGCAAGACTCCATCATCAATAGTTTCAGTTTACAGGAATATACTGAGAGTTTACATCAGGTTGACAGGCCGTGGTAAAATCCATTTGATATTTCCATAGGCCTTGTCTTCCCCAGCCAATTTCTTTGGTAATAAAAAGGCAACAAGATGGTCATGATGATTAATACCAATGCACAACTGAGGAAACCATAGATATGCAAGAATGGAGTGAGATAAAACTCAACAAATGCATATATAATTTACATCTCTAAAACATTTAGAAGTCCTTCTGAGAGAGCAATCTTGGCAGTAGCCCCATAATTGTCTCGTGTAATGATATAAGCATGAGGGTGCAAGGAAGCAGGCAAACTAAAAGAGCTAGTCATGTTCAGGCTTGCTCATATTGTTTTCGAGGCAGATTAAACTTGAATCAAGTTTGCATTTTGTTTTCAAGTTGGTTTGTAGATTGTTAGAGGATTTCAAGCTTAGTTCTTCCACTTGAGTATCTAAAACCAGAAAATTTTGAGCTTAACCAAAATCGAAGTGAAGGGAATGACTGAGTCCCCCAAGCTTGCATTCAGTTAAAGTGCATAAAGACGACAGCAAGAATTATTTTGAATAGTCTAAACTTAAAAACACAAACTCCAAAATGAAGGAAACACACAAAAGTCTCACAAGCTTGTGCTTTCCAAAAGAGTGGTAAAGAGGATAATAAGAAGTACTTTTTGCATTCATCTTTGCAGTTAGCCACACACAATAAAACCAACAAAGTTAGCATGAGAATGGTTAGTTAATCCGAACAAGAGTGGTCAACAGACTACTATCAATTTGAGGTAAACTGTTTAGGCAGTTTACGAAATTTTCCTAGAATATGACAAGCAGTCCAATGCTATATCCCCCACCAGCCAATGGCAAAGAAAAATCTTTTTAAGGAGCTGATGACAGTTGGATCAGATGAATTTTTCTATAGGACAGGTCGAAAAATCAAATTATCATTAAAACATCAATAAGAGGTAAGTCACGTCACTACTAGCAAAATCAGCAGAAAATATGCAAATAAATTACCAGTGACTCACCAGATTAGTAGCTAAAGGACCTCCATCACAAAGTCTTCCGTATGATCTGAGACCATAGAAAGATATATAATCATGTGCTTTTTGGCCCATTATATCATAAAGATTCTGCAATATCGAATTTGGCCCTCTGCAGATAGTCCTGTATTGCCAATGCATTATTGCCCTCACAGTTGCAGCGCCACCATCATCAATGCCACCCTGAGTTAATGGATATTCTGTAAAGGGTAGGGGAACAAATACTTCTGTAAAACAAGAAAAGGCAACGTTAAAAGAAAAATTACCTGGAAACCAGGTACCAGTGGAATAACTATAATAACCCTAAAGCACTTATTTTCTTTCTCTGCGCGCATGATACGCCTATATAGGGCTTCTAAAATGCGGTTCTTTATAATATCATCTCCTGAAAGACCTGATATAAAAAATTGATTCTGGCAAAAGCAACCAGTGGAAATTGCAAACAGTTAGAGCACAAGCGTTAATTAAAAATAATGTCATCTTAATACCATGGTGCACCAAGGAAACCGCAAGCAATTTATTTAACATTAAAAATGTGCACGGTAATAAAATAAAAAAAAGGCAAACCTCGATGTAGATAAAGTGTTCTGCTCTTTCAATAAGAGAACAATAGGCATTGTGAATGCTCTCTTCAGTTTGGCTCGTTCCAGCAGACCATTGTCCCACACTTCTAAGAACCTGTAATCAGCATAACAAAGTAAAATTGAAATTGTACAAGATGTCTGCTTTCCATAAAACTCGATAGAGTTACACCCATAAAAAACCAAAAAAAAAAGGGAAAGAAAACAACAAGAAAAACACATAATATGAAACTTTGAGGAATGATAAAATGCGTTCTCTCTATTAAGTTTAGGGTCTCTAATATGTCACATAAATTTCTTCAAGAAAAAGAACTGTTAGGCAAGAGGAAATATTTATATGTTCTGTATCAAAGACCCATGAATATAGGTGAACTTGCCTAATCTACTTGGACCATAATCGACTCAAAAGAATTAACCGTAGTTGAGTCCTGAGTCCAAGATATTAACCGTAAAACCATCTGATTGTTTTTCTGTGGAGGGACTAAATCCCATCACCTGTCTTTGCTAAACCAAACCCACACTTTAATCAAATGAATGCAGACACTAATAAGTAGGTTCTGCTATGAAATTTAAGAAAAATAAAGCTAGAGTACTGAAAGGGTTACAGAGTCATACATAAGGAGTTCCAGCAAATATGAAGTATATCTTGGACCAGAAGGTTAAAAAAAACATTGAAAGAACAAGAAATTGATAGTACTCCCAATTTACTTTTTAAGAAAGTCTCGTTAAACCAACCTGAGTACAACATGGTGTGCGAGGTCCAACTTGACCAGCTTCGTCAATGGAAAAAGCTTGGTCACCCCTCTCCTGGGATTCCCACCATTCTTTGTCTGCAGTTGATTGAGAAATCATATCACACCGTGTTTCACTCTGAGTTTGTGAAAGACCAAGGTCATCCACAAAGGCTTTCAGCTGCTTATCTGGAACAGATTGCTCTTCTTTTGTCTTCCTTAAGGAGATTGATGATATATGATTGCTTCTGCTTCTATGATCCAGATGACTGTGATTCAAGTTTCCGTTCACTTTTGAATTTGCTACTAGCAGCCCATCAGGTTCTTGAGGTAAAAGCAACGGGATGTCTTGATATGATGATAGTGAGCAAAATGACTCCCGACTTTTGACGTCTTTATGACTAGGTTCTAGTTGTTTATGCTCTACATCATTGTCTTTGCTTTTCCCCATGTAATGTGGAATAACCATGTGGTGTTGAGGCATAAGTAAGGGTATGGCATGCTCATGTTGAGCTTTGTTTCTCTGCAAGAGAGAACAAACTTGAGAATACAGTACAATACAACCATCGGAAGGCAAACAACAAATGAAAAAAAAAAATCACCTTTGCATAATTCCAACGTTGCACGAAGTGCCTTGCAATATCACGACAAGGTGGCCCCCACAGAGCACATTGGACATCATGCCAAGGCAGTCGATCCAGCTCATCTTTCATTGTGTCTTCCCAAGAATTTGGCTCAGACTCCCTATAGAAAGCGAAAAATACTAGTCATGCTTTATGCAACAAGACCATATTTTTAATTGTTGCAATCTCAAAGAGATATTTTTTGTATCTAAGGTTATTCAAAGCATTAGCATAGTTACCTGGGATTATAATAGTCCTTTCCAGGCCAAATAGTAGGTGGGAAATCACCAACTCTGTGTTCTGGGTTATCATAACGACCAAAGCACAAATCAAGTCCTCCCAGATAGCATATTTGATTGTCAACAATCACAATTTTCTCATGATGCGACCTGCACTTAACCAGAGTTTATTCATAAGCACAACTGCATGATGTATTCTCTTCTCATAAAAAATAAATCTTAGGGAAGGGATGATTGATTCGTGGAAGATTTCATACCACAAGTAAACACCAGTTGAGAAATGATCAGGATAGCGCAGAACTTTAACATTCTCATGAATGTTAAGCAGCCTTCGCTTACTGTATATACTGTTGATTTTCAAAGCAATGGCAACTTCTTTGTAAAGAAGGATGTAAATCTACACATTAGTGCCAATTAGTTGACAATCATGAGCAAATAGGATAGGCTACTCCACATAAAATTTACAAATATATGCAGCTTATTAATTAGAACCAAATAATTCAACTGCTTGATGCTAACAGAAAATAAGACATATTATCATTGACATGTAAAGATGATCCATGCTTCCCTGTCAAACATCAGACTTCAATCTCTGTTACAGGCGATAATATGTTTACAAAGCCAATAAGAACATGCAAGAAAGCTTCACCATAGTCACAACATCAGTAATTTCAGTGAATCAAGGTCGACGAACCAAATAACTATAGCTGGAATAGAACAAGTGAAACAACACATATGGTAATGCTGAAAGTACCTGAACACCCTGTTTAGCCTTTGCCTCTAGCAAGGAATCAAGCCGAGAAGACGCATGAACGTGAAAAGGACGTCGAAGGTATAACTCAGGACAGAGCCACCAGCCAGTAATGAATATCTATAAACAAATTTCAATCATTTCAGAACTGCCCCTGTTAATATTTTGTAAATTGCTAGTATCACATTATTGAAGTGAATGAGTGAAGAAACTGACCTCTGATTTTGCTACTTCAATAGAAGAAGCAATTGCACCAAATGCAGCTTGTCCATCAACAAACCACTGGACCTGACTGCCATCTTCTGTTAACCCCCTAGGAGGAGCAAAAGAACCAAAACAGTGAGGCAAACACCAACCCCCCGGTGCTCGTAGGCCCGCATCATTTATTGCCACAACCCAATCTTTAACTTTAGCACTGCTTCTCACTCTCAATTTAATGGTCCTGTTCCCGCATGATACCTTTGAGATGAATGTCGATTAGAGATTGAACCAGAACAATGAAATCTTCCTCAGAACCAGAAAATGAAGGTCAAAGTTCCATAGTAAATGCAATACAAGTGAGGGCTAAGTTAAAATCGACGACAGTAGTAAAACAGTTCAAAAAAAAAAAAAATCAACCACAATAGATTATATCAATATTGCTAACAGTGTCCTGAATGTAATAAGATCAAGCTCAAGTACCTCTAGCTTCAGAAATTTATCGGAAATATGAAAATTTACAAATGTAAACCAATAGCATAATACTAAGAGGTTATAGAGGCAAAGCTTACTGCATAAAATTTTGCTCTAGCAATGCTCCGAATAACAACAGTAAAATTACTGACTTATGACTTACGTAAAAAGAGCATAACAGCAACCCTTCATTATTGTTCAACCTTGACACTTTCTGAAGATTTTCTATCATAATGGGTGTGATTCTGAGTAGGCCAAGAGGCTTATTGTCAATTGGTATCACTTCCTACCTAGAGGCCCAGCAAATTATAAGCATGAGAGGGCTTTGTCATAACTTCCTTCTATTTGCAGCTTGATGCACCCGATAATACATTCATATGCTAAGTTTTTGATGAACTGACGCAATCTGTTTCACGCCATGCCCATGTCCCACATCCCTTAGCTTATGTACACAATATGACAGGCAAACATTACCCAACAGTATATGGTCAATATAGCTTTATCTATACTTTGTCAATGATCAATATGCCAATGACATAGCCAGAAACTCTTTATGATAGTAATCAAAATGTTTAAAATTAAATAAATTTCACAAAAGACTAAATTTGCACAACACAAGTAGACTCAAAATGATGTGCAGATAATTTGCAGATTTTCTGAATTTAGCTCGTTTGATTCGAATGAGACGGAAACTAAGAAGAATCAGCAGACATCCCTGCATGTGTATAAGGTCGAAATTCTGTTAAAACTATTCAAAGAGATCTAAAGTAACTCACTGTAAATCCGAACCACAAGGGGTTGCGTTCCTTGGTCTCTTTTGCTAGAAGAACCCGACCATCTCCGTTTCTATCTGATGGTGGTAATACATCAAAAACAATTATATCCAAAAGCTTGGGATTAAAAGGATCTTCTAACAGAGCCAAGAAGCCTGGTTTTAGTACAGCCCACACCTATTCAAGAATATCATACTTGTCAGCTGAACTAAATGACATCAAATAGAGAAATATACTATAATTAAAAGGTAAACTAAGCAATTCAGGTCATTGTCATCCAAAATCTTTTCAACCAAAAGTGGAACCGGCCATGAGGAAGCCATTTGACAAATTCTATGACCAGCTAGCAACCTAATATCATATAAGTCGGTGTTAAATTGTTGGCAGAGGAAAGTGTCAACAAGAGAGAGGCTCAGCATAAATCCAAAAGGGCTGGCTGTGAAGTTGGAAAATATAAAATACTGGTTATGTACTTTAATATAATGTAATCAAAGAGAATCCTCCAATGTTCATACTGGATCTGCACTATGATACACAACCTCAATCTAGTAAGCTTATGCATATGAGATACGTATATTGTTACTAAGATTCAACCATCTCATAGATGTCAGCTGCCAAAGAGCTAGAATAAACAATTGCATCTGTTTAATTTTCAAAGGTTTCTCTCTTCTTTTTTAGCATCAAATATCATGTGAATAATTATGATGATAGTGATACATATAGTTCATTGACAATGAAGTACTTTCCCTAAAGCTTGTCATGCAATTGTTCAAAGTTAACCAGGAATAAATTAAGCCTAGTGGTTTTAGCATTTCTTTGATTATTTACACAATAAATTCTTTTTATAACATTTAAAACTTAAGCTATTAGCTAAAAGTTAATTAAATGTGGTTAACATAATGCAACTTTGTCATTCTGTAAAATGAGCAAAAGAGAAAAATGCAATACCCTTTGCCAGTTGCTGTTACAACAGCTAAACCAATAGCATGCACAACACTTTGTATCATCATCAGCCCTCTGAATCTTTGGCAAATGTCTTACTGTTACATAATCTTCTTTTAGTTTAGGTCCATACTCTGGCAAAAAAGATAACCTAGAGACCTCCAGAAATTTACAAACCTGCAGATTATATTACTTCGGTTAAGTTAATAACAAAAAAGATGCGAAAATGGTTCAAACCTATGCATATGGGTTAGTTTCATAATCAATCTCTGACACTAAAAGATATGTGCCTTACAATAGAAACATTAAGAAGACTAATTTCAGTTGCTCTCCAAAATACAATTCTGTAAAATCAACTGGCAACTAATGCGCCAAAAAATATAGTCAAGAACAGACTAAGCAGGTCTCACGTGGCTGCAAAATGAATAGTTTTCAATAGAACTATCAGCAAAATTCTTCCTAACCACTGGACTTTAGCAGCTAACATTTAGAACGCGGAGATTGAAAAAATGGAATACATGACAGTCAAAATGTGATTTGGGAGGAAGAGATGGAAAATTCATAGACCTTGCACTCAACAAAATCAATAAATTACTCCACCAATTTCTAGACCCAAACAAAGTCAATAAATACTTAAATACACGCATGCAACATTTTGCCATTTCACAGGTCTTGCACTCACCAACACAGACGTTTCAGCTGTCAGGTATATTGATTTTTACTTGATTAGATATTTACGTATTTGAGGACATTAAATTAAATATTTAAAAGAGGTTCTTTCATTTTCCAGAGACCCCGTATCTCAATCCTTCAAGGAACACTTTGATATTACTTATAAAGCAATCATTAGGTTCGTAAAAAGATCCTCATACCTCCTGAGAGTTTGCAATATCCAAGTTTCCCAAAAAGTGATTCAAATAACCCTGCATCGCCATCTTTGCCCTGTCAGAAATAGAAGATTGTCTTCCTAGCGCTGGTCGAATTATTGACAGGGCAGCACTAGAAGGAACATTTCTGCATAATATTAAGGATCTAATTAGTAGAAGGTCTACAACAGCCACCCAAAAAAAAAACTTCTCCTCTGAGGATCCTATGCAAGGAATTAACCACCAGGATTGCATTACTCATGTCGAGATGATGACTTTTTTCTACTGTTATGAGTCCTATTATCTCCTCAGATTTAATCCATCAGTGTTGTTACCATGTTAAACAAAAAGAAGTATGTGCTATATCAGGCAGCTTGAACGTTCATAAATCATAATAAATTGTTTTCCATTATCCCAGATGTACAACCAAACTCAAGATACAATGTATAAGACAGTATGTTAGCCACACCAACAATGGATGGGGATAGCATCAAAAATTGGATAAGGATAAAAATGGATGATACATAGGAGGATAAAGATCATTTCAGATGAAACTCCTCACAAGCACAACTACTACTCATTTGGATGTACAGAGTCTTAGAGCATGTTTGGCAAGTGATCAAAGTGGCTTATAAGCCAAAAAGAAAGTGGATTATTAGCCACTTTGAGATGTTTGGCAAGTGCCAAGTTGCTTTTTTTTTGCGTGTGGATTATAAACCACAAGGTTTGACCGTGTAAAATACATGATATCCCTCATCATTTCACAAAATTCCAAGCCCAATCTCTCTCCAATCCATTAAGCTTAAATTTAGAGCCATGTCTTTTTTGGTCATTTCGATACAACTTATGGATTATAGTCCACCCATTTGCCAAACACTCTACTATCGAAAATAGATCATAATACACTAAATTTTCCAAACACTCTTCATTGTAATCCAAGTGGATTATAATCCATTTGATTAAGTGGATTATAATCCAAAGTTCCCAAACATGCTCTTAGTTTCTGGATAGTTCAACCAGGTCATGCACTAAATCTAAGCTAGTTAATTATGGAAAGGGACCACATCAGCTCTTCTTAAGGTGTGGTCTACAGCATCATTGCGATTATTTTTACCCTGTATATAAAGTATATATATACAGAGGCACACGCCCACACATGTGGGCATGTATATACGTGTATATGTATGTATGTGTGTATGTTTACAACTTTATGTGTGTGTGTGTACATATAGCGCGCGCGTGTGTGTGTCAGCATGGACTCATGTCATCATTATTGGACTTAACAGCCTCATGTGACCTCTTGGGAGAGGTCAAAATTCACACTACAAGCCCTCTCGGACAAACACATTAGAGAACATACATCTGACAAGAAAAACTTTCTGCAATATGTAGAGGACAAAGACATTAGAGAACATGCATCTCCTAGAGCATAATGAGGTGTATTTCATTGTCCATTGTATAAAATATAGGAGTTGTTTCTATATGCTAGGAGTTGTTTCTATAAGCATAATTGATTGTTCGTACAGCATTACATATTGACATGTTGAGCAGAAAAGTAGAGGACAAAGAGCAAGAATACACCTAGTTCGGGAATAAATGTTTTCTTCGTGCTGTATAGGCACTGATTCTTCATCTACTTCGTCGTGTTGTACAACTTCTGTATGCTCCCCTATCCCAAGATTCTGAAGCCATTCTTTAACCTTAAGTACATGAGAAGGAAAAGGCATATTAAAGCCACAAGCATCTGGTAGTTGGCGCATGAAATTGGATGAGTCTGTTGTATGTCAAACTAAATGCTCACTGAATTGATACCAATAAAGATCCAAGTAGCTAGCAAGCTGTACCAGAGACAAAATAGCAAACAGGTGGCCAAGCTCAAGCGTAAAGAGAATTTCAAACAACAGTGAAACAACAGGAAGTGCGCTTGTGGAATCTTCATTTTTCTAACTATAGTCCTAATTATTAACTTTGCAAATTAAGGAACCCGTCATAGATTTTTATAACAACGTAGAGTCATTGTATTTGTTCTCAAAAACCAATAAGAATCGCAGAAGTTCTAAGTTCTACATGCAGCTAGAAAATACAGAATGGGAATGCTCTGTATAACAGGGGGAAAAAATCAAGAACAAAACAATACGAGAGAGATATCCATCAAGAACACACGTGCTCTTGCTTCTCATGTAGTTCCTCGACAAAGGCGCGCTTCTTCAATGCGAAATGTAGATAGATAACCTGGGAGGCTTTCTTCAGTAAGCGCCACTTGAACTGCCAAATTAAGTAAGATAACAAAAGTTAGTTGGTGAGTGTCTAATTTAAATACAATGCGTGCGCTGAAAAAAGAAATTGCACATCATTTCAAGAATTACTTTTGCACTTACATCTATAAGAGAATATTATGCTCCAAATCTATACCATTTAGATATACAGTACCATGATCTCGCATGTACATAAGAGACTGATTATATAGGCCACAGTTCAATAATAAGTGAAAAATAAGCTAAATCCATAAATTGACGAGACAATGGCCTAAAGTTGTGATTTTCCCCCCAAAAGAAACACAAAGGACACGGTTCATCTCGTGTAAATTAGGGCATTCAACTAGAAATTCTCAAAATTAATGAAACTCTAACTCCTCGCAAAATCAACCAAAAATATATAACATCAAATTACCTGCTTATACTGGAACTCGATCGTGTAAGAGAGCAGCACCGGCGTGATATCGCTGGCATCGGGGCGAGACACCGAAACAATCGTCGCCGCCGGCAATTCGTCGAAAATCCAAGATTTCTCCGGCGATCTCGCCGGCGGTGGCTCCGGCTGCAACTTAACGTAATCCGATGCGAATTCATCCGAGGACATCACGTTGAGCGAGAGGATTCGAGGGAAATCGATGGAAAAAGAATTTCGAAAGAGGAGCTAAATTAGGAAAAGTGGAAAACTGAGTTCAGTTTGCTTTGGGGGTTTAAATAGCGATTAGTTTAATGTTTTTTATTTTTTGAAAAACGATTAAATATTTGGTTGTTAGAGCTCCAGAGTTTTCAAGAAAGGCCTCGCGGGAATTTTGTTGAACAAATTATTAAAATGATTTCATATATGCCCCTAGATACCTGGTAATTTACAAAGGAGCCCACCGAATATTTTTGAGATGCGGATAACGAAGCCCGCGAAGATCCAAGATTCCAAATCCGGGGCTGTGCTATTTTGGAATTTAGTAGCCGAAATTTGAAATATTGCATCAGCCTCGTAAACTGACGAAGTATACTACCTAAAAGGGCCAAAACTTAAAATCATATCCACCGAAATTAACATGTACGAAGTTTTTTAAATTTTTTTTCCATGTTTCAAAAACTTTAAGAATTATTCTTCATTATGCATTTCAAACGGTTTGATCATGTAAGACCTTATAACAAAAGAGGTTACGGATTCGATTTTTTCTAGTCAAAAACTCTACTGTTATTTTTAGGATTAAACCCGGGGTTAATTACAGAAAAGCCCCCTGAACTTTGGGGGAGTTGCGCTAAAACCCCCTTGAATTTTTTATTTCATTAAAACCCCTTGAAATTTTAGGAATTGTTGTACATAAATCCCCTAAAATCATTCATTCCACTAAACTTCATATGAAAATTTAGCATTTAATTTTCAATTAGTATCGTCGATTCTAACATCTCTCATGTGGCAAACATACGCAAAAAAAAAAGTTGAAAATAATCCCTTAGTCTCAAAAGGTTGAGGGTTTTTTTGCAAACGCTCAAAATTTCAGGGGGGGTTTCTGTGATTTACCCTTAAAAAAATTATGATGATTCTAAAAACAATTCACTTAAGAACACACGGAATATATTTATGAAAGATCAAGTTGCAAGAAATAGTTTATGTTTGGCTACGAGAAGGAATATCCTATTTTTGGCGCTAAGATCAATCTCTTGATGCCCATATATTGTTAATTAGCTAAAGGTAACAGTAACACTCTCACGAAGAAACTCTTGTTACGTGAAAGAAACAAATTTTAAGCCATCATCTCCTTCGAGTTTTATTGATTAAATTCTTTTGTTGAGCTTGATACACGATGGTCTGCAACTAATTAATTTTTAAATTTTAGGAGGTAATAATTATTTGATACGGATTCAACTGTTTTCATATTCATCACACAAGCACACGTGGAGTTGGTCTATAATTGGGCCTCCACGGCCATGAGTTTGTAGCACGTGCGGCTTGCAGATGAACGAATTGCTCCCTGAATTTTAAGGTTTTGTTTAAAACCCCCTAAATTAGATAGAACCACACAGGATTTTCAAATTACACAAAACCTCCTGAATTATTGAAATTTTTCATAAACAAGTTGGTGTACGAAAGAGGGTAAAGCTCTTAGCTCTAAGCTATCTTCGGACCTCATTAATGTTTTTTCTCCAACAAATGTTCCACGTTCCTCAATCTTCGCTATTTAACCTTCCAAAGCTCTAAATTTTCTCAATGAATCATCTCAAATTATATATATATATATATATATATATATATATATATATAGAGAGAGAGAGAGAGAGAGAGATATGCTAGTAGTTTGAGTGCAAAAAAGTTCAAAACTTGTCATCTGAAACCCCCATTGTGTTAATTTAATGAAAACAAGTCCGTAGAATTGGATTTTCCCTTTATGAAGCATCTCAAATTTCGCTTTACTACTCTCAAAAACACATTATAGATCTGCAACCCTCAGTTTCACGAGAAACGACATCAAACACATTCTTTAAAAAATTGTGTTTTTAAAAGGATGAGTTGCTAGTAGGTTAAGGCACAAAAAATGTCAAAACATGGAACCTTTAGTTATCAAGAACCCCTTTTAACTTTAAGTTTTTATTTAAAACTCCTCTAATAACATTAATCATAATTTTTCACATGGGTGAGTAAAATTACGCAAGTGGATGTTTTTTCTAGTGAAAAATTGTGATTCATCTTTTATGAGGTTTTTTGATAAAAGCTTAAAGTAAAAGGGATTTTATGGGATATTTTTCTGATAACACCTAAACTTAAGAAGGATTTTTTGATATTTTGAAAATTATTGAATGTTATCCGTGTGCCAAGTTAAAGAGGGCCGGGTTCTCTAATATTAAGCCCAAAATTAACATGCACAAAACATTTTTTCCGTATCTCAAAAACAAGAGTTATTCTCGATTTTGTGTTTGAATGGTTTTGATCATGCTAGACCTTATGGGGCCATTTCGCTTACACTTAAGGACGAGAGATTAAGAAGAATGGTTAACATGGTTAGCCCATTTGATAACCAAAGGATTAAATTGTTAACCGTACGTTAAGTAATATTCAGTTCAATCTTTGTGATCACTTTTAGTGTTTGGGAATAAAGAAGATTTTGACTATTTCCTTTATAAATAGAGGAGTTATCTCCCTTAATCTTCCTAAATAGGTTTGTTAATAAACTCATCACTTGGAGGAGTTAACTCATTTTAACCCGTCTACAAGGGTTATCTTAACCCTTGTACGGTTTTCATGTTTGACAAATTACGGAGAGGATTGATACACTTTAATCTTATGCACTTTAATCTTTACATTTTTTTTTTGTGTTTGGAGATTATAAGGAGGGGTTAAGTCTCCTTAACCCTTTAGTTAACCCTTTATCAAACGATACCTAAAACAAGGTTACAGATTGATTTTTTCTAGTCAAAATTAAAATAGTTCTGCAACTGTCATTTTTCGTGATGAAACTTATGATTCTAAAACAATTCACTAAAGAACACATGAAATACGTCTATGAAAGATTAAGTTGCAAGTTATAGCTGAGGAATGTCCTATTTTGGGCAATAATAACTCTCTCTCTCTCTCTCTTAATACCCATTAATTAACCAAAGATAACATCACTTTAGAAGAAAAGTACTCTTGTTAAGCGAAAGAAACAAACCGTAGCTGTAACTTGTAAGATATCATCTCCTTTAACACATCATCTCCTTCAAGCTTTAGTGATGAAACTCTTTTTTTAAGCTTTCACACAATGACTTAACAACACGTCTACGCTACTATAAGAAAAACTTAATGGTCGTCGGAAAAAATTGAAGGACATGGGAAATTTGTTAAAGACTTCTACCCTGTTATATTAAAATTTTAGTGGGGGTGTCAAAAAGATTCAAGGGCATTTCTCATCATATATAGTAGAAGAGTAAGAGGCATATTGACAATTTTGCACATGAAATAATATTTTCCTTACTTTTATTCTTCTCTTACTTCTAGAATATTCTAAACTACGAAGGAGAGTATGCTTCCATTCACTTTAGTTAATATTCATCATTTTCTTATCTCTAGAACACTCTAAATTGTGAATGAAAATAGGATTTGAACTAATATAATTAAATATTCATCAAGTTATATTTTATAAGAGATTAAAATATAGAATGATTAGCTTTTTAAGAATAATTATTAAATACATGTTAAAGAAAAATATAATAATTTAAAAAATTTACCAATCACACTTTAAAGAATACTTCAATTCTAAATAATAGAAATTTTAAATAGCTCCTTATACTTTTTTTATAATATTTAAAAATATGTTCTTCAATGATTTCAGTTGACATCAAGTAAATCTAAAGCTACATTCTCATGCTCGAATAAGATTACCATATTACATTTTTATAAAGTTATACCTTAACTATTTAAGAGTATGATGTACAAATTAAGAAACTGATGAAACTTTAGGATATTAAAATTATAATTCACTTTTTTATATAAAATTTAGAATAAATAAGTTTCATATCTCTGGCACGTGTATTTGCACATGCAATTATGCTAGTGACGAAAAATTGGTTAATACACACAAATATTTCTTTTATTATCTCTTAGCTGATGAAACTCTAGGGTATTAAAATATAATTCACTCTTTTTATATAAAATTTAGAATAAGTGAGTTTAATATTTATGGCATGTGTATTTGCACATGCAATTTACAAAGAAAAAAAAATCTTTTATTTTTTCAAAAATTCTTTCATTTTTTCTTATCTTTCTTTATTACTAGAACTTGTTGGCCTTCTTGTTTTGATGATGTTTAACAAACAATTTACTTCTAATGTTATTTGTCTAGTGTTGGTATATTTCTATTTATTGTAGACAAACAACATGTTGGAGGTTGGATGGATTGCACCATAACGATCATATCAAATGGAGGTTGGTGGATATATATATAGTGGTTGAAGCTATGCAATTCAAGTTAAAGATTCAAGTTCAAGCTTCATCCGCGAGATTACCAAGTCAAGCTATTGAAGATCAAGATCAAGCTTGGGTAATTTAATTTAGGAGTTTATATTATGTGTGTTAGTACTTTAAGCTCAATATAATATGCACACATATTTTATTGGTTTCTTTGTATATATATATATAGTTATATATATATACATAAGTTAAGTTTTGGTTTCTATGTATATTTAGTTATATATATACATACATGATTTTGAGTTTTTTAAGTTTTAATATGAAGCAATTGAACACGATTGAAAATACATTTCTTGTTTCATACTTATATGTATATATATGATTTTATCTATATCAATTTTATTTAGTTCGGTTGCAATTCCATTGGAAAAGCTGTGACTGGAACCTGTTGATAGGATGGTATGAAGCTAACCAAAGGAGGAAAGAATTTAAGATCAATGTCAAAAGGATGGCTCTCACCTCCTCAATTTACAACATATGGCTGGAACGTAACGGAAGGATTTTTAAGCAGTCTTATAGGAGTGTGGAGCAAATTATCAAATGCATCAAAATGGACTTAATGTCAGTTATCCTCAATAGTGAGATGCCATGGTATTACAAAAATTGGTTGATCTCTTTATAAGCATAGCAATATGCAAACTGATGTCGGATGGTGCACTGCCAGGCAGTGTCAGTTGTTCTGAAACAGCAGCAAGCCAGGAGATGCATAAACCTGTAGAAATGATTTTGAGCATATCAGGTGTATAAATTTTCTTCTTTTTGATCCCTAGATACAAATCATTGTCATCTCACAAAATGTGATGAGATTCTTGATGTATATATTCTTTCATATTGGTTTCATTTACCAAAAAAAAAAAAAAAAAAAATTTATTTAGTTCAATGAAATCATGTTTTAGTGCATTATATGTGTATTTTGATAAAATACTATATTCATTATTTATAGACTTCATAACAATAGTTTACATCTTTCTTCAAGTCTATAAAATCATTTTATAATGTTTTAAGATATGGTTAAGCTAAAATGTCAAAACTCATGTGTTCACATTTTCATGTTTTGGATTATTTTAAAAAATGATGATATTTCTCATTTGAGAGGTCCTTTTTAAAAACTATTTTTTGTAGCATGTGTATTATCATGTCTACAATCATTTCCCAAAGTTTTATATTTTTTTGGAATTTATTTGATATTTTTAAACAGAGTTTTAAAATCAGAAAACTGTTTCATACCTGTTCATTTTTATATGTCAGTTTGCGGTCGACCGCCTAGAGTCCAGAGACTCAGTATGTTCTTTTGTGGCTCACGGTCGATCGTGGCGGTCGACCGTATGCAGTCCAGAGAATTTCTCGGTCGACCGCCACGGTCAACCGTATGTTTTTCCAGAGCCTAGTTTTGCTTTTGTGTTGCTCGCGGTCGACCGCGAGTTTTCCACGGTTGACTGCCGATTGCCCAACGACTATTTTTGGTACAGAATTAGATTTCTGATTCTTTGGGGTTTTTAGTTTTGTGTTTGGGGTTTTTGCTGTTGGTTTCTTTTCCTATATAAACCCCTCAAACCCCTTCTACCAGAGGCAACCCAATGGAAAGTTTTAAAGAAGTTTAAAAGAGTTTTAACAAGGGTTTTAGTTGGCTTTAAAGTTTGTTCGGTTTGTGAAGATTGTTTTACAAGTGGAGAAGATCATCTACATTGATTGAGCCTCATTTTAATCCACCTCTCCATCTTGTTTTTCAGAGAAGAATTTCTAAACTCTATTTCTAGCTATTTATTGTTTTGTTCATAATTTCTATATGCTAGAATTTAATTGAGTTTAGTCTAGCTATTTATTGTTTTGTTCATAATTTCTATATGCTAGAATTTAATTGAGTTTAGTTGATTGTTTTTTCTTATTGCTTACACACACGACCATTGAGCTTATTGTATTTTCATACTTAGTATAAATTAGGTTGTGGGGAGTTATAACAATTGAGAGTGAGCCTACATTGAGTTCTCATCCATAGTAGAGAACAACCATTGTTGTATTTGTTACATTGTGAGATTATAAAGTTTTCGGTTAGCTAGAAAACCGAGTGTGAGTGATTGTGTACGTTGATCGGTGAACGTTGAAAACCGACATTGTGAGTGATTGTGAACGTTGATCGGTGAGCGTTGAAAACCGACATTGTGAGGTGTAAACGTTATTCGGGTGAGCGTAGAAAACCCGGTTGTGTTAGTGGTTTTCTCCCGGGAAGTGGAGAGCGGAGATGTAGGACGGAAGGTCCGAACTCCGTGATCATTTGCTTGTGTTTGAGTTTGCTTTGGCGTTTTATGTGTGCTTAGTGTTTATTCTTTCTTATCGCCATTGTCTATTGCCCTATCACTTTTGTAGATTGTTTATTTCACCATTGTGTTAGTTTATATATCCTTGCATATTTTTCTATATATATATCTCTTTGCTAGGATATTGCTCTTTGTTCATATTGCTTATCCTAGCTTATATATCTTGTTGTATTTCATACTTACTAGAATAACTTGTTAATTAATTTTTATTAGCATAAAATCGGATTAGATTAGCATAAGACCCTAATCACCCCCCTCTAGGGTCTAACAGAACTTTCTAAAGCATATTATAATGGAACTTACAAATTAAATGTTTATTACATTGTATATTATAAGAAGATATAATTATGAAATTATAAAGTTCTTTTCCATGTAAATTACTACTGCAAAGACAACAAGTAGAATTTCAATATACTCCAATATAAATACCGTCAAAAGTGTATATCTAAATACTAGCTTAAAACAATATGAAGATGAAATATGAAAAAAGACTCTTCTTAGTGGCATATTTATGAAAATTATGTGATTACTCAAATTGAAATATATATAATAGCCAACCAATTTTGAATAAACGAAGATAAAATCACGCATATTAAATGAACAATAAAATGATGCATGTTAAATGAAAAATCATAAAAATATCTTTAAAAGGAGAATTAAAAAAAACTATTTTTAAAACATAAATAACAAAATCAACCGTTTTTCCTTAATAATGAGCAAAATCGACCTCTTTTTGGTCACCTCACCAAGGTTGTCAAAAAGAGATCGATTTAAAAAAAATCATCTTCAAAATACACGGGACTACTAGTCCCATGTAATTAGCAATTTCTAATTATAAATGTGATTAAACTCAGAATATACACGGGACTATTAGTCCCATCACCCGTGTATTCATTCAAAAACCCTATTTTTATATCTCAACCACCATTCCCCAACTCCTATTCTAGATCTCTATTATTGAAACCTCCTCTTAATCGATTCATCTCCGATTACTTCGAGAGGACCGTCAAGACTCTTGATGTCTATAATACGATCCGCGATGGAATTGATTAGGTCCATCAGTGGAGGAATCATCTCTAGATTGTCGTCGCTGCTCTCGATGCCAATCAGAGGTCAATCGGTGAGGGTCAGATCCAACGAGCGAAGAAAGTGCTAACGGATCTCACCCTCTTGATGCTCGATGACAAAGAATCTAGATCCATTATCGGTCATCGAAACCAATTCTTCGATCAAACTAATGATCATAATCATCATCATCATTGGAGCGGAACCGGTGGTAGCAGCGGAGGCGGGCATTTTCGATTGCTTTCTTGGAGCATTTCTCGCTCGTGGTCGGAAGTGAAGCAACTACAGGTGATTGGAGCGAATCTTAGCGCTCCGAGGAATAATGATATCACTGCTATTGGTGGCTTGTGGTTCGATCTATATTATTATTATTATTATTATTATTATTATTATTATTATTATTATTAGGGTTAACGA
>NC_033798.1:2390208-2394183 GCF_001876935.1 Asparagus officinalis | reverse complement strand
GACGGTGGTGGTCGAGGGAGGCTCAAGGGCTGTGGTTGGGGAATTGGATGAGAGAGAGGAGAGAGACGTAGAAGAAAATCGGAGCAGAGAATGCATGGTTGTAAATTTTAATTAACGAGACTAATTGCAACGGATTACTAGTCAAGTGTATTTCAAAGATAATATTTTTCAAAATCGACATCTTTTTAGCTAGCTTTGATGACGAGGCAAAACAAAGGTCAATTTGGTACATTATTTAAGAAAAAGGTCGATTTTCCTAATTATATTTTAAAAACGGTCTTTCTTTAAAAAAACTCTCCTCTTTAAAATGTATGCAATACTTTTGAGTTTTAAAATGGTCATTTTTGCATAAAATTTATATAATTATGTTTTAATATCGGTCGCAAGTTCGTTTGCACGTGCAGTGCTAGTTGATTTATATAAAAAATTTTAGAAGAAACTAATTATTTGATACGGCGTCGACTGTCACGTGCATCACACAAGCACGCGTGGCTGAGTTTGAGCTAGATACAGCCCATGGACCATGTTTAGTCTGCAGTTCTATACGGCCCATGGACCATGAGTTTTATCAGTTGCAGGCTGCGGGTCCAAGTACTGCTCCCCGAACTTTAATTTGTTTTACAAAAAAAACCCTTAAATTAGAGAAACTAACTAGGCGCGAAACTTGGTTGGCAAGCAACTAAACTACCACTATCACCAAAATTTCGCAAAAAAAAAAAAAAAACCCAAACTTGCGTCCCAAGAAAACCCTAATCCTATATATAAAACCCCCATCGCCGAAGCACCGAAACCCTAACCGAGTTCGAAGGAAGAAGATCACGATGGTTTCTCTGAATCTACAGAAGAGGCTCGCCTCGAGCGTCCTCAAGTGTGGAAAGGGCAATCGACCCCAACGAAGCCGTGGAGATCTCCGCGGCCAATTCCAGTAATTATTTGATCCTAATTAACCCCTCAAATTAAATCCCTTAATTTCTTAATTTAGTTCTAATTTCCACTCGTAACTGTTTGATTACAATATACATTAAATTTGAAACGCGCGCAGGGCAAAGTATTAGGAAGCTAGTGGAGGGTGGGCTCATCGTTAGAAAACCCATGAAGATCCACTCCCGTTCTCGTGCTCGTCGAGCGATGGAGGCCAAGCGAAAGGGGCGGCACGCTGGATACGGTATCTTTTCTCTGCAGATAGAATCAATACCCACATATATCGATCCCAATTTGAACTGCTTTAATAGTTTGCTTTTCTATATATATACATATAGGCAAGCGAAAGGGTACGAGAGAGGCCAGGCTCCCGACCAAGACCCTGTGGATGAGGAGAATGCGGGTCCTCAGGCGGTTCTTGAGGAAATGTCGCGACGACGAGAAGATCGACAGGCACACGTATCGCGATATGTACATGAAGGCGAAGGGCAGCGCCTTCAAGAACAAGAGGGTGCTTATGGAGAGCATCCACAGGTCTGGGGCGGAGAAGGCGAGGGCGAAGGCGCTGTCCGATCAGTTTGAAGCCAAGAGGGCCAAGAGCAAGGCCGGCGGGGAGGGGAAGTCGGCGAGAGGAGAAGGACGATCCTTTCGGTGACGTAAGATATAGTTCTGTTGTGTTGCATCTAGAATTACTGTAGCGGAGATAAAAAATGGTGAGAGAAGGGATGATCCTTTCGGTGACGTAAGATATAGTTCTGTTGTGTTGCATCCAGAATTACTATAGCGGAAATAAAAATATGGAGACCATGCTATGCACGGTGTGCATACTAGTAGTAGTTTTATAGGGAAGTTTGAAAAAAAGCTAATTCCAGAGGATACGAACAGCCTCACTCCGATAATAATTTCTTGTGGGCAATAGGTTAATAAATTGGATTCGGATCCTCTCCACTACCAAAAAAACAGTGGAGGGACCACTACATAATCACGGCCATTGATTATCTAGTTAATGGTTGTGATTTTTTCTTTTAGTGCAAATTAAGAATGAGTGCAATACACGGGGTATGGTAAGTGTTAGATTTAGATTGTATCATAACCGCCTACTAAATAATCAACGATTAAGATTAAAAGCAGTGGTCTCTCCACTACTTTTTTGTAGTGGAGAGGATCCAAATCCTAATAAATTGCCATCAATGAAAGGATCCATTTAAGCTATGAATTTAACATTAGCACGTGTAATGAAATAATTAAGGGAAAATTACTTCTAGGTCCTAAAATCCAAATTTCAATGTGCTTCAGCCCCCCATTTTTTTTAAATATGCTACAACCCCTTGTTTTTGAAAAAATTGTATCCATGCCCCTCCATCATGATTCCAGCTCATGCCAACAGATGATTATACATACTAGTTCATGATTAGACATGACAGCTGGCTTAAATCTCAATTTTACCCTCCTATTTCTCATATCAGCGGATGTTTAGGGCTAACATGTTAACTCTTAGGGTTAACATGTTAACTCTTACAGCTAACATGTTAACTCTTACTGTTAACATGTTAACTCTTAGGGAGTTAACATGTTAACTCCCTAAAATTAACATGTTAACAGTAAGAGTTAACATGTTAGCTGTAAGAGTTAACATGGTAATATAATAACCATAGTTGTTAATATAATAACCATGATCGCTGTCGGCCACGCGAAGTTCCTCGGGACGGCGCCGGCAGCGGAGCGAGGAAGGGGGCAGAGGGGGACCGGAGGAGGAGGAGGGAGGTGTAGGGGGAGGTGCAGCGGGAGGTGCAGTGGAGGAGGGAACGGAGGAGGAGGAGGAGAGGGTGTAGGGGAGGGGTAAAATCAGGATTTTTGAAGAGCTTGCATTGGAGCTTGAGGAGAGGGGCCTGGACATAATTTTTTCAAAAAAAATGGGCGGCAGCACATTGTTGAAAGTTGGGGGGCTGGGGCACATTGAAAGTTGGATTTTGGGGTCTAGAAGCAATTTTTCCAATAATTAATCCTAGTTTTCTACCACAATTACAATCATAATTCATATTCCAAACTATAATTACCATAATTAGGATCACATTCTAACACCACCATCAGATGCCTACCCACACAGCATGAATAAACCTTGCTTTGTATGAAATATTAAAAAGCCTGCTAAAGGTATTAAAAAAAACACAACCCTAAAAGCCCGCTTATTTCCGGTCAGAGCAGCACGCTCGTACAACCCGGCCCACTAACTCAAACCTCGTTTCCGGTGAGCCAATCTTAACCTCACCACAATACAAACAAACAACAGACCAACGGTCAGCGGTGACGGGACTCAAGTAACGAGATAAATAGGCATCGGACTCGAGATCCGGTCACCGCCGGCGACGTTAACATCCCTTAAACTTACATACGGCACCAAGAACACTTCCCCAACTTCCGCTGACGTAACGCCCTGACGCCGACCTAACGCTTCACAACACGGCGTGCTCCTCCCACTACACGGGTTCGTCAGAACCGGTCCGCTCGCCGTCCGGTAGCGGTAAGCGTGACCCCGCCGGAGGAGCCTCCCTTCGCGCTCTTGAGGAAGCCGAGCGCGCTCTTCCACCATTTCCTTCGCTTGTTGGGCTTGGGCCGGTCTCGGGCCTTCGAAATGGGCTTCGAGAGCTTGAAATGGATCGGGTCGATCGCGGCCCGTTTAGTCTGTCGCCTCGCCTCTTCAAGGACCTAGTCATATATAGAGAGTTAAATTTAAACACTTGATGATTTTGAGGAAAAGAAACTTAATTTTTTTTTCTTGTGTACCTGGAAATAATCGATCTGGGCATCGAAGCCGTAGTCACTGTAATGGTGAGTCTCCGGCATTGGGAAGATCGGGGACATGGCGGTCATTTTCTTTGAAGTGTTTCTCTCACTAGAGAGCAGCGAGAAGATGAGAGAGGGCCCTGCGCGTAGTTTTATATATATAGAGTTTGGAATTTTGAGTTTGGGGCTTGGTTTTCGGGGTAATAACATGGTGTGCCATTGGGGGAGGAGATGGAAGGAAGGGAGACGACCGTTGGGATTCGAGACGTG